>NW_011889396.1:147932-150152 GCF_000151845.1 Pteropus vampyrus
CGGTGCCCCCGCCAGCATGGGAATGCCCCGATCGGCCAGAAATTTCCGCGCGTTTCCCTCACTTTGGGCCGGACCCCGCAACCCCAGGGCTTCACTGCCTCTGCCTTCTGATGTCTGGTACCTTCAGCTGCCTACGGGCAGCGCACGGAAAGGTCAGAACCACCGGGTTCCAGCACCTGCTCCGGCCGCTCACAGTGACCGCCTCGCCCTTCGCGCCCTTAGGGGCCGACGCTGCCGTGCTGGCATTCACGGAGGCTCTACTTTCCTTATCCTTGCACCCCAAGCACCACGTAGGGCGTGGACATCTCACAGACATGTGCCAGGACGGCGTGCATTTGGAGCCAGGGTCCAGGGACCTGCCAAAGCCCTTTCTCATGCCCACCCTGGACCTTCCCTGACGGCACGTGGCTCCTCCGCCCAGGCGCCCGCGGGTCCCCGGCGGCTCCTCCCCGTGGTCAGCACCAGCGTTGGCTTCACTGACTCGCTCGTCCCAGGTGTGACTCACGGGAAGAAGGCTCCTCTGACGCGCCGCTTAAAGGGGTCCCCTCCAGACGCTGCCACGTGCTTCCGGCCCGGGACACAGATTTCGCATCCACGGATCCAGGGGACTCTGTGAAACACTCGCTCAGCGAGGCTGCGGCCGTGGCCGTCCCCTCACCCAGAAACCTGAGTCACGATCCTGCCGCTGACCGCCTGCCAGGCTGCCACCCGCCGGCCCGCCCATCGGCCCCGTGTCCCGGGCACCCAATCCCTCCGTGCCCCGGTTCCCTCCTCTGCAGAGCGGGGCAGTGAAGCCCCCGCTGCGCCGGGCCCTGCGAGGGACAGAGGAGTCACTGTGGTGACGTCACCCCAGACAGGGCCCTGAGCACCACGAGGCCAAACTGACTGTCAGCCATTAACAACCCCCACGGCTTCACTCTGCACCGTGCCAGCCCCATACACGGCACAAACCAGCACTTAGTTATTACGTGACAAGGTCATGACAGCACGGGCCCCGCCGAACGCCCAGCTCTGTGTCCTGAACATGGAGCTGGCATTCGGGCCAATCCAGGGGGCTTCCTGGAAGAGGAGGTGGCGTCTGTGGAGAGTGGGGGGCCCGCCAAGCAGGAGCACGTGGGCAGGGCTGCACCAGAACCCGCTCGGCATCACCGGGCTGAGGACGGCCTGGCAGGGGTGGGGGGTGCAGAGCGGGGCTGGTCGCCCCGGGAGCTTTCCGTTCTGCCGGCCCCCACCCCACCCAAGATCCAGACTCACAGAGGGAGCGGTGTTGACAAGGACAGACCAAGATCACAGGGCATGGTGACAGAACAGGACGGTCCCCCTCACAGTACAGGAGACCCAGCTCAGTAGCTGCTGCGGCCCCCATGAGGGCACACGCCAGGATCACGACCAGGGAGCTGGCACCGGAGCCCAGGACTCCAGGACGGGCGGCACCCTGCTCCCCACAGGGCACATGGGCCCCGCCCCAGGGGAGGCGCGCTCAGACCTCCCGCCCACCGGCCACCAGGCAGCGGGCCACACGGGGCCGTCCTCCCGCAGGGAGCCCGAGTCGTCACCGTCAGCTCTCGCAGCCGTTTGCCAGAGTCCGTGAGGCCCAGGTCGTGCTAAATTCCATCAGTCTGCCTCGCGAGGGGCCTCCCGTGCCCTTTTCATCGCAGAGAAAGGGACGGGCCAGCTGTGCTGTGCGTCACCGGAGAAAGGCGTCCCAGGCGAGGCGAGGCAGCCGGGAGGCATGGAAAGCAGAGACGTAGAAGAGAATGTTCCCGTTAGAACCGGAGAGAGAGGGGAGAAGCCTCGGGAAAACCAGCGCTCCCCCCTGCTGGGCCGTCTGTCCCCGCTGCTGGGCACAGGGCCGGAGCGCGGAGGGCGGCCTGGCCGGGCAGGAGCCGGCAGGAGAGGGGCCGGCCCAGCCCCAGAGCGCACAGAAGCGCCTCAGAGGGTGTCGCGGGCCACCGGGGTTTTCCGAGATTGCTCCAGCCATGCGCGTCTGGTTAGAGTCCGGCCCCCTGCGTGTTTACGAGTGGTGTCTCCCTGTCGCTTTATAATTACGAGGCGCCCCAGAGGCACAGCGCGGGGATTAAGTAATCACGGTTTAGTGAGTGCCGCCAGAGCGCTACCTGTCACGGCTCCCGTCAGTCACCAGCCCCGTGGGGCGCCCTGAGAAGTGGCCCCGAGATGGTTGGGCTACGGTCGCCTCGAAGCCGCCTGAGTTTTCACCCG
>NW_011889396.1:151202-156080 GCF_000151845.1 Pteropus vampyrus
ACCCTCCACACTGGGGGTCCTGCACCCCCAGACAGGCCGCCGGGAAAGCCTCATGCGTCTTTTTAGGAACACGGTGTCGGTGGACAGAACGCCACCTTCACGCCACAGTGACCGTGATGCCGGCCAGCAACGTCCTCCCCAGTGGCCCGTTTGGGCCACGTTCGCCTGGGCTTTGGGTGTAAAACTCTCTCTCCTCACAGTGTTTGCGACCCCTCACTGACCTGCTCCCCCGGGCCCGGCCGTGACCCCAGCCAGCCGGAGCCCCCGCCCCCCAGGACCGACGATGTCTGTCCACTTCTGTGCGTGTTTTAGCCGGGTTCTGTCGTGGAACCCCTGTCAGGCGCGTGGGCATCGAGGAGCCCCCGGGAAGCGCACGTGGATGAGGGAGGGAGAGGGGGTGACCTGACCGCTTCCAGGCGAGCGGACGACAGAGAGGCCAGCCTCCCGTGACCTGACCAGCCCGGGCGTGGGGGCCAAGCTGCGCCTCCCCGCTGGCCCACGTGAGCCCGTCACCTCTGGTTCTGCTCACGGAGACACACTGGCCCATGCGGGTTGCGGGTCTGCCACGAGGTTCTCATTTCTCTTCCCACCGTTTAAAGGAGCCACATCCGGCCGCCCACGCCGGGGTCCACAGACAGCAGCACAGGGTGTCCCCGCCAGAAACATGGCCAGGGTGAGGCCTGACCGAGGGCCCATCAGCGCCACGCTGCCCCAGGAGCCCACCCGTCCCCTGCTTGACACCTGGGACGCTCCCCTTGGCGGCCCGGCCCACCTCCACCCATGGCCCTCCATGTCCCCCCAACCTCTGTCCCTGCTGGCCCCTCAGGGGGCCTCCTCGCTCGGCCAGGTGGCTCTCTGCACAGGACGCTCCCAGCCCACACCCAGTACACGGGGGTCTTTGTGACCCTCACGTGAAGTCCCCTCGCCCCTAAGAGCAGCTCCAGACACGATTCTGCTCACGCACTTCACTGGGGCTGCTCCCCTTTCTCCAGCAAAGCCCCCTCTTTCCCCAGGGCGGGCATTAGGGTACTGCACCCGGCCCTCGGGCAGCCGATGGACACTGGAACTGGCCTCCGGCCACGCCCTCCCGCGGGAATTCCCGGCGGGCCGCGAGGGACACCTGGCCCTAAGAGCTGGGCTGTCACCTCTGCAGACCCACAGGGGGCCAAACTGTCAGCGAAACGGAAACCCAGAGAGTGTTTGCAGAAGAAAGGTGAAAAATACAAATTTAAAAAAAAAGGCCGGTTAGAGTCTGGCTCGGAGTCAAGTTCTGGGTGGAGTCACGTGTTCCTCTCAGACATTCGGCTCCCGGAGCCCCAGTTCACCCCGGGCCTCGCATCCTCCCTGGGGGACAGGCGGCCTGGCCTCCTGGTGTCAGACGAAGCAGCCATGGCCGGGGGCCCAGGGAGAGGAGGGCCAGGAGTGACCGCGTGCTCACGGGACAGAGTGACAGGCCCGGGGCCAGAGGGGGGGAGGCAGAGAGAGACAGAGACATGAAAACTAAGACAACAGAGAGAGACGGGGGGACAGACAGAGAGGGACAGACAGAGAGGGACAGAGCCCTGGAGAGATTCGTCTCTAATTTTCCAGCTTTGCTTTGGCAATGAAATCTTTTATCGTTTTTTGTTAAATTCGGGGTTACAATAGGAGAACGAGGAAGAGGTCTGGGGGAGAGGGCTGACGTGGCGGCAGGGCCTGGGGGGCACCCATCCCTTGCGTGACCCGCACGCTCTGGGGACATCTGCAGGTTTCCCTGCGCCTCAGGCCCGCCCTGTCTCCAGTCACACGCAGACACGCGTGGACACACGACCACAGAGGAGACGCCGGGCTCGGCAGCCGCCCCGACTCCACGGTCGCGGGGTGTCCTCGGCCCAGCCCCCACGGCTCAGCCACGGGGTGTCAGCGATGCCGAGCCGCCTGCTGCCTGTGCCACCGCCCAGGACCCCGGGGCCCCAGCGGAAGCCCCCGGCCCAGCATCACCCTGCCAGCTGCCCGCGTCCCCCCGTCAACGCAGGGACAAAGGCCCAGTCTGGGCCGAGCCTGGAAACAAGAGCCTGTGTCTCCGTAGGCCCGGCCCCTCGGGCCCGATGGCCCCAAAGACCAGAGGCTGGGGACGATCCGCAGCTGTCGCCAGAAATGCATGCTTTTCTCCGTCACCTGAGAAAGAGCACCGCTAGCAAACAGTGACGGAAAGGAGGGAGGGGGAGGGAAGAATGCAGATTTGAACGGGGGCCAATAAGGATGTTTTAAAACGTCCTCCAGATTTTTGGATGCAGAGGAATGCGGATGGTTTCTGAGGCCGATGCCGGGGAGAGGCCCGGGACAGCGCGGCCGAGGGCGGTGGGAGCTGGCACGGACCTCTTCCCGGGGCACGTGTGTGACGACTTCGTGGGGAAAGGCTCTGGTGAAGGCGACACATGCGGGAACTCACGACCCGGAGAACAGGGGTTGGATCGCTGACCTCGCAGGTGAATGCAGGAGGCCACTGCTTCCGGGGGCCTGGTTTGCCACGCGAGCCCACCTGGCAGCAGCAGACGACGCGTCCGGCCAGCAGCCAGCAGCCCGCCCCGCGAAGCCCTCCGCAGCCCCCGGAGTTTAGACCCAAACCCCACCCGGGATCCTGGTCGGCAGTTGACCGAAAGCGCAGATTTCAACACGCGAAGCCCAGACTTCCAAATAAAGGCGTGAGGACGTCGCAGAAAGTCCCTGGTTCCCTCTCGATCCCCTAACTTAGCATCTCCGCATCGTGAGTCAAATCCTTAACACTGGAGAGTTGCATGTGGGGCCCGAACTCATGCCAAGGAGCAGACAGTGGGGCTTTTTGTCATCGAGGTGGCAGAAGCTTAGCTGGGGGTCCGACCCCAAACCCCACCTCCCACCTGGTCCCCCCTCACGGCCAGGCTGCTCTTGGGCTCCCCGCTGTGGGCCACGTGGGAAACGGCCTGAGGGGTGGGGCTGCCATGCAGGACACGCCTGCCCCCTCCGGCTCAGGCGCAGGCAGAGGCGCCAAGTGCAACACAGGGCCCCAGGGCCGCACCTGGACCACGCACCTGGATCACGCCTCTGAATGGAGATCCGTCCTTGGCAGCTGCCTGCAGAAAATGATCCTTCGCGGAGGCCGATGGGCACGAGCACACCTGCGGCCCCGCCCAGCGAGGACGTGTGTGCTCAGGCCAGAGCCGTCCCTCACCTGCCTCGCACTGCGGTGTTTCCGGGGACACACGCCCACGACACACACAGCTGCTTGGCTCGGCCTGGAGAGGATGCGAGAAGCTGCCACCCCACAAAGCTGGCGCCGACGACTTGGAGAGGAAGGTGCCACATGTAAAGAATTCGCTCCGGCGCACCGAAGTCTTCGCCCTGCGTGCCAGATGCATTCGCCCTGTCACTCGGGATGACACGTGCGTGTCCCCAGGGGGTGTCTCCAAATACTGGGAGAGAAGCTGGGCCTGAGCATGAAGAGGTGGGGGACCAGGCCAGGGTCCTGCCTCAGACAACCGAGTCTCCATCTTTAAACATCCAGGTGAGCGGCCCACAGAAAACGCACAGGTAATTCTTGCTGATTCAATAGCTGAACTTTCCAAGATTACGTGAGCCCCAGCCCCGCGCTTAAGCCAGTCTGTGCTAAAGCACAGAGACAAGCTCAGCTAAGGGAGAAGCACCGAGACAAGCTCAGCTAAGGGAGAAGCACCGAGACAAGCTCAGCTAAGGGAGAAGCACCGAGACAAGCTCAGCTAAGGGAGAAGCACCGACAGCTGCTGCTGGACGCGTGGTCTCCGCTGCGAGCAGCAGGGCGTGGGAGAACCTGGGCTGACGGGCGAGGCCGGACGCGGTGGCAATGGGGACGCGGCAGCTACCCTGTGTGTCAGCTTTCGACAGCTGTTTCCCTGCGGAGCATGTCACAGTCCCTCCTAAGCCAGGTGCACCAGACTCCTTACCGTGACTGCTCTCTGGGGCGAAGGCGTGAGGGCAAGTCTTGCGTGAGTCACACTGCGTGAAGGGTGCCCACACATCCTGGAAGGGGGTCCCGGAGCTTTTCCATAATAGGCAGGGACGCTGTCGCCGTCTGGAACCCTAATCCGCAAACTGGCCGGGAACTTTCAAAATGCCATCATTTGACAGTCTTGACCTTGATGGCCACCACATTATGGCAGGACACTAACTTCTTTTTTCCAAAGGTCATTATTCTAAAATTACTTTTAAATGTACTGTTTTTTGTGTTTTTTTTTTAATGTGTTCATCACTCAGACCCAAGTCCTATGTGGGAGGAACCGAATTCCACAGTGAATCTGCAGCTGGAAAAAACCCAACAACAACAACGCACTAAATTCTGCTCCGATAACTTCATTTAAATCTCTCGAATTGTTTTTAAAATTATAAGTGTGTATGGAATGTGTTTCTGATCTTGTCACTTCTGTTTCTTATTTTAAAGCGATTGGCTCTAATCCATGGGGCGACGGCCCCTCAGGGAGCCTTTTCATGTCGACTTGATTTCGAGCGTAAGGAAGGGTGTAAGAGTGGCCTCGAATCGACGAGGGGATTATGCAGAGTCCTTCTGCGATATTTCTTTTGATTCGTGAATGTTCTTCGGTTTTATGGCAGAGTGAGAAAGTGCAGGCGTGTGAAGGAATCGCATGCAGAGGGGTCATGCTGTGTGTCCACGAGACTGGCGGTCACAAAATCGGCCCAAGCCGCAGTGAAGAACAGGCGACTTTACGTTCGGTCTGAAACGCAGGGACCAAGACGTGGAGAGGAGGGTGACCGCAGGCGGGGCCGAACGCCGGGGCCGGGGCTGGGCGAGGCCGTCGCCAGGGCAGCGACGCCTCACGCCATCCAAGCGCTGATGACACGGAAGAGAGTCGGTGAAACGCGTCTGCC
>NW_011889396.1:157163-164920 GCF_000151845.1 Pteropus vampyrus
GGCGCAGAAGCCCAGCGAGCGACCGTGACCTGGACGGGAGCCCGAGAGAGAAAGGAGGAGAAAGGGTGGACGCAGAAGGCAGGGAGTGTCACTCGCTGTGTGGACACTGCGTCCCCTGAACGGCCCCTTCGCTGGTGACGCGCCGCCTTGTGTCGCCCACTACAGAAATCTGAATTTGTTACGGCTTCGGCCGTCGTGCTGAGACTGGCTCCGTGCCGGAAAGTCCCCTGAAATCTGGCTCGGTATCACGGTACACAAGTTTCCACTTACAATTTTTTTTTTGACCCGGACAAGATAAATGCGAGTTGACATTTGACTTGGTTCTATGCATCTGTGTTTTTTCACCGACTTTTGCTCTCGGATTTTTCAGCCCGGGACTACAAAACCACGTAAGAATGTCTGTTATTCTCACTTTTACGATAATTTCTTCTTAACCCGTACGAAATTAGAATTTCACTTTCTGAACCCTTTCCCCCCGGCGGGCTTCGGTTAAACATTCAATAGGTTGATATTCGAAGTCTACAGATGTACAAATATTCAGAGTGAAAGCTTTTACAAATATTAACATTTACAAATATTAATAGTGAAAGTCACCAACACCGTCAGTCAGGGAAGCATAAAGGTGACAATTCTGGTTTTCTATAAATTAACTCGGAAGGTTTTTTTCTTATTTTTTCCCTCTAATGACGAGATCCTATGCAAATCCATCATTCTCGGTCTGTGTCCCGTATGTGTGAAACAGGGAACCTTTTAATTTAAAAACACGTAGATGTCACCCTCGCCCAAAGGGCGGCGCTGCTCATCTCAGCGACAGCCCCATTGTAACTTCCGAGCTCGCTGTGCCGGTTCGTTTTGACCGGAGTTGGAAGCCCACGGCCTCAGGAGCCTGCAGCGGGTCCGCGGTGCCCAGTCCCGCGCACTCGCGGGGCTGTGGGTCGCCATGGAAATGGCTTCCCGGTGTGTGATTTCCTCTCCTGACCTGCTCCGGTCCCCCTGGGGCTGCCTGAGCACATCCCAGGTCCCCGCAGCACGTGCGAGGGTGGGGGGACCCGGAGTCGCGAAATCGCTTGCGGAACCTTGGGCGCCGGTGGGAACGCGCAGACCCGGCCGCGCGCCTTCCCGCCACCACCGCCCGACGCGCGCGCCTCAGCGACATCACTGTCAGACCTTCTCGTGGACATGTGACTAACGAAACGTTTTAAAACTTACACGTGAGCAAAGGCTGCTTTCCCATCTCCTGCCCCCCCAAAGGCGTGCGCGCGGGGCTGAAGAGGCCGTTGGCACCCCGGGCACAGTCCCCAGACCAGCGCGTCCCCAGCACGGCCCGCGCCCGACCCCCGGGGGACGCGCGGCCAGCCAAGCGGTCTGGGACGAGGCGGCGCCGAATCATAAAGTCCCTGGAGCTGACACCAAAACCTGTGCCGGGGCCGCGCCCACCTCGCCAAGGGAGGCGAACGCTCAGGCCAACTTCGGAGGCGCCTCCGTGGGCTTCCGGCGCGCAAACTCGGGGGCCTCGGGAACCCCGCTTCCTCTCCTCTTGAATGTGACACAAAGGAAGTTTCTGGTTCGATCGTCATGACGGTAAAACGAGGACACGAAGTGCCCTTACACAGTGCATGCAGCTCAGCGACACCCATCACGGGCTCTCGACGGAGTCCCTCGTGGGCACCCAGGGGGGCACGGCCCCCTGGGGGTGAGAAAGTGCTCAGAGGGAGGTGGCTGGTCCCCACACGGAGCCGTCCAGCTGCTCTGCAGTGGGGCGACGCAGTCGGGTGACACCTCGGGCGACACCTCGGGCTCGAGGCCTGGGGACACGGGGGTAGAAATGTCACTCCTCACTGGTCCCGGCTTTCCGGCTGTCCACCGAGCCGTCTAACTGCACCTCTGCCAAAGCAGAGGGTCGTGACCTGTCTGCGCGGCCAATGACTTATGCTGGAAGTCATTCTGCAGTCTCTACCCTCCTCAGAACTTAAACAAGGCAGCCAGGCCCACAGCCAGCGGAGGTGGCCTGGCCTTAGGCTGCTCCCACTTCAAGGAAGAAGCCACCTGGGCCCAAGTCGCAGGGCATTAACACACTCAACGGCGCCATCTGCTGACCGGAATACCGCTGAGGTCTGACCACCGATGACCAGAGTTTACACAAAGCCATTGTGTAAAACACAGAAAAAACACAAAGGGTCTGATGGTGCCATTCCTAAAGGACAACCATGGTGAAAAATAAAATGGAAATTATCAAGCACAGCAGGTTCTCTGGGTCTTGAACACAGAATCGTGGAGGTGATCAAACCCAGTGACACACTCAGGCAAACTGTGCCCCAAAACGCAGGGAGGGAGGAGACAAATGCGCGGTTCCGAGAAGCCAAGTGACGACCTTCGCCACCCCAAGGGGGCGGGGACACCCCTGCTTCCCACCAGAAGAAATGGAAGGGACGGAAGGAGGCGGCACAGGCTGGAGGGCCGCGTCCCCCGCTGGCCCGTCCAGTCCACACAGCTCACCTGCCCTCATCACACATACACACACGCACACACGCACACGCACACGCACACACACACGGAGGGAGAGCAGGCAGCGTGCCCCCAGCTCTGTGACGGGGGGGAACGCGCGGGGCCAGGACCCCTGCACACCTGGTGACACAGCAGCGTGCACGGTGATAACCGCGGAATTTGAAACCGCCTCGTGTGGACCAGCGACACCGTGTTAACTGGAGGACCCACGTGTGCCGGGCACGTTAAACGCCTTGTCTTCAGCCCTCGCACGTGCTACGCAGATATTGTTACTTTCTCCCCACTTCACAGACAAGGAAACTGAAGAAGAGGAAGCCGAGCCACTCCCAGCCTCCCACGCCTGCTGCTGCCTCCGGTTTACCACAGGTCACGTGGGTCCTGTGGCGAGAGAGCCATTCCTTTGTCTGCGAAAGAGCCTCCCGAGGACCGGAGAGCCAACTGCAGAGACACCAGCTACAGAGGAAGGTGCGGCACACGCGACGCCTCCTCGCGATGCCCCGGGTCGGGGGCGGGCTGCGAAGGAGTCCGCCAACATATTTTACAGCTTTCAACTTTTCTCCTGGATGCAAAAGCAACACAGCGTTTTATTTGCAAAGGCCGTTTTAAGACCAGTTCCGGAGCAGGGCAGTGAAACAGGCACCACACGCGTCTCCCTTGCGAGCGGCTCCCCGCCGGGCCCCGCGTGTGGCTGGCAGCCCAGGAGCCCCTCGAGCCGGCTTGGGACCGCAAGGCACCAGAGGCGAAGCAAACAGTCAAACTCAAGGAGGGGAGGGAAGGGGAGCAAAGAAAATCTGCAGATTTAAACGGTTCCAATAACTAACCACACGGATCCTGCTCTCCCTCCCAGGGACCACCCGGCTGAGGCTCCCCCGAAGACAGCAGCAGATGACAGTCTGCTTTCTGCACTTGCAGAAGATCTGTGGCGACTGTAGGCGACGTGCTGCCACGGCGCCGGAATCGGATGCTAGGGTCTCGCTCGGAGAACCGGTCTGTCTCTGCGTTGCCTCTCGTCGGAGCATCTGTGTGCGTGTGCGTGTGCGTGTGCGTGTGCCTCTGCGCGTGTGTACGTGTGGATGTGTATCCCCGAGAACACACGCAGGAAGTGTCCGATGGCCCCCCTGGGGGAATCGGAGTTCTGATGGGAAGGCCGGGCGTGCGAAAGTTAGCAGTTTCTAATCGACGAGTCATTGTGAGACACAAGGCAGGGACCCCGGGACGGCTCCAGAAGAATTTTAGGTATGAACCGCGAACTCACCAACTCCTTCCCCCCTCACACTGCTTTGAAAAAAAAAAAGAAAGAAAAAAGAAAGACAGAAAGAAAAAGGCTCACAGGAGTGCTTCAGACTCGCTGAAAGGCAGAGCAGGACCACAGCTCCTTCCAAGCGTCTATGTTCAATACAATAAACCTTTCAGGACAAGTCCCTGTCCACTTAAAAGAGTCCCTCCGCCAGAGGTGTTCTCTCTGCCTGCGTGTTTTCTCAAGCACTTGTTCAAAAACACATTTAAGTGGAATGTTTTCGTTTCTGCAGATTGCATTAATTATGGGTTTGCGAACACTGCAAGCCCACGAGGTCCGCCCGAGCTGGGGGCTGCAGACGCGGCCCGGGCCAGCGGCCGGTGGCTTGGCTCAGCCCCCTGGACATAGCTCCGTGCTTGGCACCGCGCGCCTCGCCGGCCAAGGCCGTCGTCTAGAAGTTTCAGCTAAGAAAGAAAAACATACAGCGGTCAACCGCGGTGACCCATGCGCTCGGGCGCGCGCCGGCGTGCGCGCAGCACCGGCCCTGGGAGAGGACCCGCAGGGCAAAGCGGCCACAGGACGGGGAGGCGCCTCCTCCCTCCCCTTTCTGCCGCTTACACGAGTGACAGATGATCCTTATTTGTAACGTCATCTGCTTTTCCCAGCTGCACTTCGGGAGGTCTCCTGGAGAGCCAGGCCAAGCCTGTGGGCCTGAGGAGGGCCCACGACTTCCCCAGCGCACGCGCCCAGAGCCCGCGGAGACACGCGCTCCGGGCTGGCGGTCACCGGCACCGGGCGCCGAGTCCGTGGCGGGGCCGCCTCGGACGGTCCGCGGGGCGGCGCCGGTGTTCCCAGACCTTGTGTCCGCGCGAGGCCCTGCTCACCCGCGAGTCGGGGAGCGCACCCCAACTCCCTCCTACCCGCGGCGGTAGGACCCCACGAGCCGCCTGCAGCTGAGCAAGTCCTCCAAGCGGGTAGAGGGTCCCTGGTCGGGGGTGGGGGTGGGGGGGAGGACCCCAGGAGCCCACCGAAGAGGGAGGCCGTCTGGCTCCGGCGCGCACGCCAAGTACCAGCCTGGGACCCACCTGCCCTGGCCGCGCCAGCGGGCGGAGGCACCACCTCCTCGAGGGTCACCTGCGCTCTGCCTGGGCGCTCGGGCCGGCGGGGACGCGGGCACGGGGCCGGGACTCACCGTGAGCGCCGAGAACTTCTGCGCGGGAGCCGGCGGGAGCAGCCCCGCAAGCAGCGGCAGCCAGCAGAGCTGGGGCAGCAGCATGGTGCCGGCGGGGCGCGCGGCCGGGAGCGCTGCGACACGGGGCAGCGGCGGCAGCCGGACGGAGGACGGAGGGCGGGGGCTGCTCCTGGTCCTCTTCCCACCGCTCCGCGAGGCCCGGACTCGACCAGCTGCCCCGCGGCACTGCGCGGTCTTCTGGCCCTTCCCGGCTTCTCTGGCTCCTGTCAAAGAACTCCAGAACGTCCCGGAGCCTCCTCCCTCCCTCGTCCCTCCTCCCTCCCTCCTCCCCGAGCCCCACCTCCCGCGCCGGCGCCGCGCCCCGCTCAGCTCCGATGCCCGCTCTGGCCCAAGAGCCGCCCAAGAGCCGCCGCAGGCGGGGATCTCCGGGAGCGTGAGCCGCAGAGGGGCCGCCGGCCCGTGCTGGAGCTTGCTGGTGCCGTGCGTGGTGCCTCTTTCCCTGCGCGGGCGCACAGGCGCGCGCACACGTGTGTGCACATGCATGAACATATGTGTGTGCAAATATACGCGAGCGCTCACGCACACACGCAGGCACGCAAATGCGCGAGCACCCTGGGGGAGCTCCCTGGCACAGCTGCCAGGTGCACCCCACCCTTCTCCTGCCGCAGGACACCCAGACACCTACCTGAGCTGCACCACCAGCCCCGGGGGCCTGGTCCACCCACCAGAGTTAACCGGGGTGGGGGGACACCTAGGTCAGTCCCCAGCCCCCTGCGGTTCTCCTCAACCCCCTGACCCTAATGCCACTTCTTTCAGCCCAGAATGTCCCTTCTCGAACTTGCAGACTGATGGGCCGGCTCTCCAGCAGAGCAGCCATGAGCAGAGCCTCGGCCAGAAAATACGTGCAGGGAGCTTTTGGTGCCTTTGTGCAGGTTACTCCACTCGGGCGGGTGTTTTGGACCCACAGGTGGGGGCTGACGTGGCCGCAGCAGCCGTGGCCCGCGGCAAGCCTGGCAGCAAAGCGCCTGCTTTTAAGCAGCTCTGTCAAAGCCGCCCGGGTGTTTACGCAGCCAGTGCAGGGCGTAGAGGCTGCTGGCTCCCCGGGGAGACTGGGTGGAAAGCACGAGGATTCTGCGCACCCGGCCCCTGGACAGTGCCCACTGCAGGCAGCATTGCTGGAATAGTTTAGCCTTGGCTTACGACGACAGGAAAAAGCCCGAATTCTGGCTCTCACGGAAAACCAAGAGTGAAGACTTTTCGAGAACAATGGGTCAATTGACTTGTCCGGGGCACAGGAAAAAAGGCCAAAACATAGAAAATCCAAATCTGGCTTTTAATCTGCTGTTTAATCCGCAGCTGTGGCTGTGAGTGAGGGTGGGGCAGCCGTCGCAGCAAATCCTGGGTCTGGCCGATGGGACAAAGCCCGCGCTGTTCCAACCACCGGGTCCCACGCAGCGGTAGGGAGAAGGCTTCCCATCTCTCAGGAAAGTGACCGACACCAGGCCACGGAGAGATGGGGAAGAGATGCATCGTGCCCCAAGAGGCCTCCTCCGAGATTGCTCCTTCAAACTCCAGGCCCAGAGATCTGTGAAGCACTTTAAACACATTCCTGCTGGCCTGAGGGCTGAGGAGGAAATTATAATAAAACTCTGGGGACTGCTCCAGGGTCCCGAGAAACAGGTGAGCAAAGCAGCTGCAAATGATTAAGTAAATAGGAATGCTATTAAAAACCATTAATAAAAATTAAGGTAAAAATAAAAAAGTAAACACCGCATACCACCAATTCTAAGATTACCCAAAGAAGAAAATTACATTCAAAGCTGACTGTAATCCTTCGAAAAGCGTTTGCTGCTAAAATTTTGTCTTTACTTTCTACTTTGGCGAGAGGACTGCAAGCCATTAGCGGAAATATTTATTTGATTCTGCGCATTGACCTCTGGAACTCAGAAGACTGCAAAGCTGTTCATCCGCTCGCCCACATCGACTTCAAGGACAGACAAAGGGTAGACTGAGTGAGTCCCATTTCACAGGTGAAGAATGAAGACAGAAGTACAGGTGTCTCAGCCAGGTCCCCTAAGCAACAGAATCAGGGCTCGGTCCCAGGCGCCCACACTCGCAATGCTGGGGATCCCAGAAGCACAGACGAAGCGTTCGTCCAAGAGTGACCAGTGAGGGTGAGCTGGATCTTCCAAAGACCCTTAGCGCCTGAACGCTAAGTACTCGTTTCTGTCCCAGAAACTCTGGAAGTACACTTGGGGGACGGTTTCATGCGCATGAAGAAAATTGATACATTTATTAAAAGCACTAGGAAACCATTACAGCGGACATCCTCAAGCCTCCAAGGAAGTCACGACCGGCACGAGATGCCACATAAGTACCCCGTTAGAAAGGGTACACAAGGACTTCACTTGGTTCTAAATTAAGACCGGAAGTAATTGGTTAATATTTTCCAAAAGTTCCTCTAGGACAGAAGAAGTTTCCTGGAAACGTGTTTTTTGGGGGGGCGGGGGTGGGAGGGAAGTTAAATTAATAAGTGATAAGGGCTCATTCTAAATCATGGCTTGTGGATGCAGAATTTAAGTTTCTGGCACTGGGGAAAGTTACGAGACAGAGGCAGGAGCAACTCACCACCCCATACTGTAGCCGCCGCCTGTACCTAGGGGACCTTTGTCCTTAGGCCATCGCCAAATGCTGTATCGGGTTTACTGGCTTACTTTTGTATTTATATTACTGTGCCAAAACTGCAAAAAGATTATTCTTCTGTGGACGTGATCAATTTAATTATTATTTCTGGCTAATGCGTGTTCGGCCAGAAAACTTTTC
>NW_011889396.1:164970-167141 GCF_000151845.1 Pteropus vampyrus
GCTGGATCTTCCAAAGACCCTTAGCGCCTGAACGCTAAGTACTCGTTTCTGTCCCAGAAACTCTGGAAGTACACTTGGGGGACGGTTTCATGCGCATGAAGAAAATTGATACATTTATTAAAAGCACTAGGAAACCATTACAGCGGACATCCTCAAGCCTCCAAGGAAGTCACGACCGGCACGAGATGCCACATAAGTACCCCGTTAGAAAGGGTACACAAGGACTTCACTTGGTTCTAAATTAAGACCGGAAGTAATTGGTTAATATTTTCCAAAAGTTCCTCTAGGACAGAAGAAGTTTCCTGGAAACGTGTTTTTTGGGGGGGCGGGGGTGGGAGGGAAGTTAAATTAATAAGTGATAAGGGCTCATTCTAAATCATGGCTTGTGGATGCAGAATTTAAGTTTCTGGCACTGGGGAAAGTTACGAGACAGAGGCAGGAGCAACTCACCACCCCATACTGTAGCCGCCGCCTGTACCTAGGGGACCTTTGTCCTTAGGCCATCGCCAAATGCTGTATCGGGTTTACTGGCTTACTTTTGTATTTATATTACTGTGCCAAAACTGCAAAAAGATTATTCTTCTGTGGACGTGATCAATTTAATTATTATTTCTGGCTAATGCGTGTTCGGCCAGAAAACTTTTCGTGGGCTCACTTTCCCCCCTCTGTAGGCGAAGTATGAGACCTTTGACCCAGTGTCTCTGCTGGTTCAGCGTCTGTGGCAAGAACCCGTTATCGTCCTGAGGGTCAGCTGAATGGGGGGAGGGTCACCGTTTGCGGCTTGTGCCCTGGGCTGTCATCACCCCCACTTCACCAGTCACTTATATTATCACTCTTTTCTCCTGGTTTCTACTTAACCCCGCGAGCATCTTCGCAGTCCACGGGGGCCTCGCTGGCGGATTCTGCACGATCGTCCTTTCTCACTGGCGGTCACACGCCCCTCTCTGCTCGTGGAACTGCTTTACCTCTGGACAAGAGGATTGTCCCTTTGCGGTGGTGCCGAGTGCCTCTGGCCTCCTTCGCCTGTTCAACTGTGTCTTCCCTTTGGTCCATGAGTGACGGACGCGTGACCCTCACAATAGCCCAAGCCCCCAAACCCAGAAACCCGCATGCCACAGGAGGGTGACCGGTCGAGGATCACGGTCTTTACTCAAAGTCGACCGATTTAAATGTTCGCCTCATCTAGAAATAGCTTCACAGCGGCATCTAGACCGGTGTTTGACCAAAACGCCGGGTGCCATGGCCGGGCAGAGCGGACCCGTGAGGCTAAGCCTCCCAGTCGAGGCAGGTTCTTGAGGCGAGAGTGACATCGGCAGTCACTTTCAGAGCCGGAGCCCCGTGAACGTGGTTCTTCAGAAAGAGTCCTCCGAGTGAACAGACTTGTCAGCGGCGCCCTCACAAGCGCTACGGAACGACCACTGTGTGTTTGGCTCCGCACCGGGTCCTTGTCGCGAGGAGACCCCACCTGCAAAAAATGGCAAAGCGAGTGAAAAAAACAATAGAGCGAGTATAGGCCAGAGAGGACGGCTCACCTCGCGAACTACCTGCGTCCTTTGCTCGTTTCTCCGCTTCATGTCAGAGAGCAAAGGCTTTCACCCAGGGGGCGTCGCTGTCGGCGGGGGTTTGGGGGGGCCGTGCACCCAGTGAAAGCCTGGCCAGGTGAGAAGATGGGGCTCACGTGTCAATCAGCTCATTGTTACTATAGCCACGGGTCCCATCACCCCTGCGCCGCCCCGCAACGCCGGGGTGGGGTGGCCGAGGTGGCGAAGTGCGCTGACTCCAGGGCCCGACAGGCGTTGGTCCACGTGCGTGAAAACCAAGGCCGTGGAGTGCGGCGGCGGCGTCCCCCGCCGCGGCAGAGGAAAACGAGGAACGCTAACCCGAGCGGGGAGCAGCAGGCGGAGGCGGCTCTGGGGCGGAGCTCGGCGGTTCTTCACCTGGACGCTGGTCACGGACATGTCCATGCTACCTTCAGCCGTGCGCATGCGCTCATGATTTAATGCTGCCTCGACACGTCGATTTTCCAAACGCCGGTGTTTTATGTCCAACTGCTTCGCGGCAGACAACCCCGGCTGGCCACACGTTGTGTGTGCGCGATCCGTAAAGATGGTCATTCATTTCTAGGTACCACAAAGTTTGTTTAGAATGAAGATTTTAAAAAATAAATAGCG
>NW_011889396.1:168006-170764 GCF_000151845.1 Pteropus vampyrus
AAGCCTGGCCAGGTGAGAAGATGGGGCTCACGTGTCAATCAGCTCATTGTTACTATAGCCGCGGGTCCCATCACCCCTGCGCCGCCCCGCAACGCCAGGATGGGGTGGCCGAGGTGGCGAAGTGCGCTGACTCCAGGGCCCGACAGGCGGTGGTCCACGTGCGTGAAAACCAAGGCCGTGGAGAGCGGCGGCGTCGTCCCCCGCCGCGGCAGAGGAAAACGAGGAACGCTAACCGGAGCGGGGAGCAGCAGGCGGAGGCGGCTCTGGGGCGGAGCTCGGCGGTTCTTCACCTGGACGCTGGTCACGGACACGTCCATGCTACCTTCAGCCGTGCGCATGCGCTCATGATTTAATGCTGCCTAGACACGTCGATTTTCCAAACGCCGGTGTTTTATGTCCAACTGCTTCGCGGCAGACAACCCCGGCTGGGCACACGTTGTGTGTGCGCGATCCGTAAAGATGGTCATTCATTTCTAGGTACCACAAAGTTTGTTTAGAATGAAGATTTTAAAAAATAAATAGCGACTAGGATGCTGCATTGGTGGCAATTCATCGTGGGGCATAATAAAATTAATTTGAGCTCCCCACATATTAACAAGTTACGTATCTGACAAAAGAGAGGACTCGTAACCAGATTATACAAAGAACTCGTAAAACTTAATAGTTAAAAAGAAATTCCAATTAAAAAACGGGCAAAAGACATGAGCAGATATTTCATCAACAAGGACAGACCGATGCAGACGAGCACACGGAAAGATGTCTAAGGTCATCGGCCACCGGGAAGTGCCAGCTAAAGCCGCGGGCGATACCAGCGCATTTTCAGAACAGACCGGAAATGACGACAGCAAGTCCTGGGACACACGAGACGAGAAAGCCTGGGTGACCGGCACTCGAGAGAGCCGCTGGGTGACCGGCACTCTGCGGTAGGAATAGAGGACGGCGTCACCCCGGAAAGCACTTGGCCAGCAGAGACGCGGCCAAGCCACCTCCCCAACCTCCCCAGCCGGACGCTCTAGGGAACAGGATCAGCTCCGAAGTCCTCGTCCCCCGAGCGTTTCGAGTAGGCCATCATCTCCGCTGCTGTCTCTGCCACGCTGCAGCTCCAAGTTCAACTCTGCGCCAGACGCCTCCTCCTGCGTGTCTGCGCCCCCCCAACCCCCCACCCCCCGCCCACCGTCAACGCACTGAAAGCCGAACTCACTCCCCACGCTCCCCGCGTCCCCACGACGTCCCTCTTTAGCGTGGCCCACCATTCCGCATCTCTAGCTAACCTGCTGTGCCCCGAGTGTCCCCTCGTCCCTTCTCAGTCTGCATGGCCGTTCGCATGTGCTCTTTGCCTGGCATCTCTTTCTCTGAGCTAGGTCGCCTCCCTCCCCACCGTGGCCAAATCGAGTCCTCCGAAGCGGCGGTGCCGTGGTGGAGAGAGCAGGTGTCACGGCCCCACCCGCTGACAGGCGGCGTGGGCATTAAACCAGCGGCCGATTCCTTCCACTGCTCGCCGCGGTGCCCCGTTAGTGTCCGTGCTGCGCATGCGTTGCCTAGTCAAGGCCAAAGGGAAAGCGGCTCCATATCCACTTGCGCCGTAGGGATCCGTGATTCTTCTGCTCCGGGGTTTCACGCAGATGGAAGACTCATGACTCGGCTTGCTCGCTTAGTAGGTATTCCGCTCCGGGGGGCGTCCGTCCCCGTTGCACACGCAGAGGTCCACTTTTCCTGGGCTTCACGGGTCTCGATTCTCTCTGCTCCTGGGAGAAATGGTTTTTATAAAAATGTTATCTTTCCTCCAGTATTATTTATTTTCTCTCCAACTTAGACTGGCGGCCCCTGACCTTCACTCTGTGGAGGGTCTGTCTCGATGGCTGGCTGCGATTCCAATTCCTGGGACCGTTTGCAGAGATGGCTCTGGTTCAGCACATCTGGCCGGGCGAGGCGTCCTCACGGGAGCAGGCCCTCCCACAGGAGCTCCAGCAGACCACCCTCGGTGCAGCCCCTGGGGGCCGAGCAAGCGGTGGTGACTGCAGGGCAGGGCCGGCTCCGTGCCAGGGGGCACTTCTGCCTGTGCGGGTCACGGCGTGGCACGGACACTCAAAACACGTTTGTAGGACTGACTTATAAAGCAGGATGGGTCATCGAGCGAAGCTGCAGAGTCTCAGCCTCCGTTTCAGAGAACTCCAGGATGGACTCTCCAGCTGGTCACAGGCGTTAAACCCCTGCGGGCATCAGGGAAGCTGACCGCAGATGCCACTGGAGCTCCCGCCGAGGGACAAGCAGGAGGTTCCTGGAGACACCGCGAGGAAGGACAACAGGAAGCCGGCTGTCGCGTGTAGGTTAGGCTGTGACACGTAGGTTAGGCCGTCGCGGTAAAGTCGCACATACCTAACACAGCCCTTGTCCGATAACGCAGAAGCCGCCATCCCTTTCTGGGGCTGGAGAACTCGGGAGCCCACGTCCCAAGTGGACTGTGCCTGTGACACTGCCATGGAAGGGGCCGGCGCTCCGAGGTGCTCCCGGCTGAGCAGAATGACACCGTCGCCCCGTAACGCGTCCCATGCTGTCATGAAGTCATGCACGACGGAGGCCGACTGGGTGCGGGACCCCTCACGTACCGACCAGCTGCGTGTGGAGGCCCTAACCCACAGTGACGCGGTGTTGGGGCCGGGGGCTGGGGCAACTCGGTCTTGAGGGTGGAGCCCGGTGATGGGATCTGTGTCCTCCTGCGAGGGACCCCATAGAGCTCCCTCGCCCCTTCTGCCCCATG
>NW_011889396.1:172549-173353 GCF_000151845.1 Pteropus vampyrus
AGACCCCAGGCCACCGTGTGTGGCCCTCGCACCTGTCGCAGCGGATGCGCGTCCGCGGAGCGAGGCCGCGTGCGCCCGGCCTGCGGTTCCAGGTAAACCGCCCGCCCGCGAGTGAGAAGCGGGTCCGGGCCGCCGGGCTCAGGGAGCGTGTGTGTAAGTCACGTGGTGCTGGAAGCCGGCTCCGATCGCCAAACCACCATTCGTAGTTTTGTTATAAAGAAGACTTTCTTCTTCACCAGGAGCTCGCCGTGTGACTGCACACCGGAGTCTCTGACCGTGTGTGTGTCGCAGGGCTGTCTGGTGGCCTGCCAGAAACAGCCAGCGGCAGAAGTGGCCCTGAATGCTCCATGGGCGTCTGGGGCAGACTCCGCGCCAGGCAGGGGGCGGGCGGGGAGGGTGGATGCAGGGGGCGGGCGGGGAGAGCGAAGCGCGGCCTGCGGGGACAGGGGAAGGTCAGGACCGCCCGCGGAGCTGCAGACCCGACACCTGACGCGGAGGCCGCAGTGTGCGAGGCCGGACCTCACCACGCAGGGCCGCGTCCTGCCGCCGGCTGCAGCCCTCCGTGCGGGCAGAGCCGCTCCCAGGCCGGGGCCGGGCAGGTGGCAGAGGCATGGCGAAGGGCTGGCGGCAGTTCCAAGCCAGGCAAGTTTCCCTCCAGATTCGATGCTTGCGTGTGACATCGGGCCACCTGAGACTCAGTTCTCCTCGGTGTAAAATACTCTGACAACACCCGCCTGAAGGGTCCTGAGGCGGAAGTGACGCCCACGAAGTCTCAGGCACAGAGTAGCTGCTCACTAAACCCTC
>NW_011889396.1:175660-177299 GCF_000151845.1 Pteropus vampyrus
GCTGAGCGGAGGCCCCGCTTCTGGAGCCGGCCCGGCTCGCAACGAGAAGGCGGCTCGCCGATGGCCTGCAAGCCTCGGAGCCACCTCCCACCGTCACTGCACCGAGGACGGGCGGTGCCGACGTGTATCAGACCGCGTCTCGCGTGTCCCGTCCACCCCTCCGACACGACGGGAGCCTCCCTCGGGCAGAGGCTCAGCTGTGTTCTCCTGCAGCGCCCACCCCGCCTGCGAACCCACCTGCGAACCCACCTGCGAACCCACCTGCGAACCCACCTGCGAACACACCTGCGAACACACAGGAACGCGGGAGGAGGCAAGTGACATGCATGGTGAACCCGGGTCCGGAGCAGCCTCATCAGCAGCGGGTCACCAACTCCACGCCAACCCACGGCCGTCAGCCGATGACACGCTGTCTCTTGCTAAGATGCTCTAGAAACTGCTACACCGCAGAACAGTTGGCTCGTCGGTGTTGTAACCCTGGAAATAAGCACGGAACACCCTGGGAAGCTGGGAAGCAGAGTGCCGATGAGGCCTAAATCTAAATCGCCTGTCTCTGAGAAACTCTTTAAAGCCAAGGGCTATGTAAAGGTATTTATCCACGAGAGCGAGGATTTAACCGCAAGAAGAAACAACAGCAACACATCTCCGAAAAAGCAGACGAGCGTCCTAAGTGAGCCGAGGGTCGGATCCGTCTGCCTCAGTCAGGATGGGAGGCTCCGGGCACCTCTGGAAATGGGCGTGAGGGAGAGGCTGGCCGGAGGGGCTGGCCGGAGGCCGGGGACTGTGAACGGTCAGCGAGCCTCACTGTGCGCCCCGGGGCCCGGCTCTCGCCCTGGGCAGGGTTGAGGGGTTCTATGGAGATGGGGGAACGAGGGCTCTGCTGGGGAGCGGCCCTGAAGAGGGACAGGCTCACGCTGAGGGCTGCGGACGAGGCGACCCCGGACCCCGTCAGCGGCACGCCCATCCCCGCCTCTCCTAGCCTGTGTCTGTGGACACTGACCGACCCACGGGGCGAGCGGAAGACTCTGGCCCCAGCCACGCGTCCAGCAGAGCCGCTGGCCACCGTGCACTTCCCAGAACCGGCGTCTGCCACGTTGCAGGGCCCAAGCCGGTCCCCCGGGCAGGCTGCTGCGACACTGGTCAGCGTGCAGGGGAGACACGGATCCTGGGCCCCACCTCGGGGAGAGGGGCACGGCCCCCACGCAGAAGAGCCACGGCCGCCTCCAGAGCAGGAAGACGCGCATGGAGAAATGGCCGCCAGCATCCGACAGAAATCATTTCCAGCCCAGAAGCCACCTGCACGCAGACCAGCTACCACCGAATGCGAAGGGACAGCGGGCATCCCCGGGCACAGGGGCTCCGGACACTCGCTTTCCGCAGGACTCTGGAAAGCCACGGACGCCAAGAGGGAGGAAAGGGCAGCGTGTCGGGGAGGGGACGCCACAGCGTGTCTGCTCCTGGGTCCACGTCGCCGAGCTGCCAGGCTTCCCCGCCACAGCCCCTCTAGACCACCGGCATTGCCGCCTGGCGCTGACGGGGGCTCACGGCAGGCGGACACCCTTGTCGTGGGCTGAAGTGTGCCCCGCTGTGCGCAGGCTGATCCTGGACCCCGATGTGTCCAGACGCGGAGACGGGGCCT
>NW_011889396.1:178199-179476 GCF_000151845.1 Pteropus vampyrus
TGCAGGGGAGACACGGATCCTGGGCCCCACCTCGGGGAGAGGGGCACGGCCCCCACGCAGAAGAGCCACGGCCGCCTCCAGAGCAGGAAGACGCGTGTGGAGAAATGGCCGCCAGCATCCGACAGAAATCATTTCCAGCCCAGAAGCCACCTGCACGCAGACCAGCTACCACTGAACGCAAAGGGACAGCGGGCATCCCCGGGCACAGGGGCTCCGGACACTCGCTTTCCGCAGGACTCTGGAAAGCCACAGACGCCAGGAGGGAGGAAAGGGCAGCGTGTCGGGGAGGGGACGCCACAGCGTGTCTGCTCCTGGGTCCACGTCGCCGAGCTGCCAGGCTTCCCCGCCGCAGCCCCTCTAGACCACCGGCATTGCTGCCTGGCGCTGACGGGGGCTCACGGCAGGCAGACACCCTTGTCGTGGGCTGAAGTGTGCCCCGCTGTGCGCAGGCTGATCCTGGACCCCGATGTGTCCAGACGCGGACACGGGGCCTTGAGGGGCCAAGGGCGGTTAAGGGAGGCCACGAGGGTGGGGCTTCACCCGGGAGGCCGGCAGCCCCTGCAGGAGGAGAGAGACACCGGGGCCCCGGCCACTGTGTCCACACGCTCCAAGGAGAGGCCACGTGAGGACATCGCACGCCAGGAGGAGAGTCCTCACCAGAAACCAGGCCACCGACACCTGGATCTGGGACTCGCAGCCTGCGGCTCTGGGAGGGCCAGCTGTCTGGCGCTCGGCCGCCCGCCTGTGGGATTCTATTCGGGGGCAGAGCTAAGACAGCGGCGGCCCCCTTGGAGCGGGCATGTGGCCGTCATGAGCTGGGACGCAGACACCACAGAGAAGCTCGCCCCTCTCCGACCACATCCTGCCTCTGTCCAGCTCCTGCCTCGGGCTTCAGCCCTGAGACGCCCCTACCGGGGTCCACCCTCCATCTCCCAGGATGCACTCGCATCCTGGCTGCCAGCTCTCGAGCGAGGCTTCCCCGGAGGCCGGACCCAGAACAGGACCCGACCGCCAGACGCGGTTCCGGTTTTCATTCCCTGGGACGTGGCAGGTGACGATTTCCTCGGCCAGCGGGGGCCGTGCCTGCGCCTCCGCTGTCAAAGGAATCAACTCCCTGACCCGTATGCTCCCAAATAATCACTGACGAGAGAAGAAAATACTTGATCGTAGAAAGGGGAGAGACTATTTCAAGTGTCGTTTATCCGGGAAGACGCCCTCTCTCTGTCAAAACCCAGAAAGCCATGGCACCTGGTGTCACTGCGTGTTAGGACAGACTC
>NW_011889396.1:181196-183053 GCF_000151845.1 Pteropus vampyrus
GTGGAACCTCACGTCTGAGCAGCCGCGGGCGACCGGCTGGCTCCAGGGACGCCTGTGGGACAGGGAGGCAGGGCAGGGCCTCCTTCCCGCCTGTGGCCACGGCCTCGCCCTGAGAGACTCCACTCAGCAGCCAGCCACAAATCCGTGTTCCTTGCAGGAAATAAGGAACAACTTTTCTATTGTGTATAACTGAAAACATAGTGTTTCATTTCGGTCTGAGTCACCCTCACACCGGCCTTGCCTCTCGGGAGTGGCCAGAGGGCAGCTCCTCCCTCTGAGGGGTCCAGGGAGGCGGGGTCCTTGGCGTCCGGTCACCCTGGGCTCCCCCACCGGGGCCGGCGTCGACCTGGTCCCCGTGCCGAGATCCGCTGAGCTCTGAGGCTGACACCCAGCCCCACGTGGCTGTCACTGCTGTCCCTGGCCTCACGATGTGACACCACCTTCTCTGTTTCTCTCTGACGGCAGCACGGTGTCGACCCAGCACAGTGTCTACGCGGCGGACCCTCCAACGACATCCGTGGCTCGTGGGAACAGGCCGTACGACCCAGAAAGCAACATGCGAGATTGTGCTTTCGCAACTCCGATTTTTTCAAATCATGAAAATAACACTCGACATGGATAAATAAAATTTCAACAAGTGCCACAGGGCACGAAACGAAAAGCAAGTGTCCCACCTGTCACCCGTCCCCACAGCCCCACAACTGACTCTGACGCTGCTTTCGTAATGCAAAATAACACATAGGTGCCACTCATATGCGGATGCCACTGACTTCCATCCAATTTTTCACGAATAACGTTACATTAACATGATTTAAAACCCAGGCTATTTGGGGATACTCAGTGGAAAATCCCCCTCCGGCCACGCCCCCACCCCGCACGTAAAGGGTCTTCTCAGAGTTTTTTTACGCACATACAGGCACATAGAAACCTAGGTTTCCATTTTTAGGCCTTTTTACACTAAAAATAGCATCATGTAGACACTGTTCAGGACCTGGCCTTTTTCACTGAACAGGTGACCTTTGAAAATGTCCGTGCCTAGAAACACCCGCTTCTTTGTTATAATCCCGTAGATGCTGACGCGTGAGTGCCTCAGTTTACCCGACAAGGCCTCGTGACCGGAATCCGGGCTGCTTCGGGTGCTGTCCGCACGTCACCGCGCCGTTCTGCAAGGGCACAGGATACGTGACTTCCGCAGGCGCAACCACGGGGTCAAGGGCGTGAATGTGCATCTCCGCCTCCGACCGGCAGCCGACCAATCGCCCTCCAATGGGAATGAACAAAATTGATGTATCAGCGTCACACAGTTGTCTGCTGACTTGAAAGCTAAGAAATTTAACACGTTTGCACCGCCTCCGCTTCCCCTTTGCTGCCCCCACCCAATTTTTGGTAATTTCTACATTCGAGTCCTCAACTAGAGACTGTGCCCCTCGGTCCCCGCTGTCGGAGCTCACTGGGCGAGTTGCTCTGTGCTCCTCGGCCTCTCCCCGCGACCTCTCCACCTTCCAACTTTGTCGGTTATTATTACATTTTCTATGCAATGATCCTGAAGTTTTTCTTGCAACGATTCTCAGCATCGAAAAATAGGTCATTTACATGTTACCATTTTATTCAAGTTATTCACGGGAGAATCAAGTAGCTTGAATCAAGTGGCCGCTCACAGGCAAATGTTTCTGCCATCAAAGTTAAATGGCCGTTTCTTCCCAATACTCCTGCAACGGATCGAAACCACACTGAACTTGTTCCCTTCTTCAGGCAGCGGCTGTTACGCGAGCCTTTACGATGAGCCAGACGCTCCGGGCGGGAATCGGAGCCACACAGCAGTGGGCGGGGTGGGCAGAGAGGGGCAGGATGTTGCCA
>NW_011889396.1:183103-184630 GCF_000151845.1 Pteropus vampyrus
GGAGCCCCCCCGGTGAGAGCGAGGTGCTCGCCTTGGCCGGGCAGACAACTGGCCTGGGCGCCCGGGGTGGTCCCACCAGCCCCCTCCCCGAGGGAGCACCGCCCGCCGGCGCCCGCCTAGGGGTGGCCTGGGCCCCGCCACCGGCCCCCTGGTTTATCACAGGGGTCGGTCCAGAATCTCGGCCACCAGCGTCGGGGAGGAGAAAGCAGTTTTCTGGAGAGATTAGGAAACAGAGAATGGGCAGGTGGATTGTGTGTGTCCTCCAGCCTTACCGTCTGGTCCCAGGGACCCCTCCGTGAGCCGGTGGTTCTAAGCCCCGCGCCGGCTGGCCCACCGGCCCGAGACGGACACACGCCCGGGGCCAGGCCACCCTGAGCTCGGGTCCCCGGTGTGAGGAGCCCCGCTGTCCACTGCAGGGAGCCGCCCTCCGCCCACAGTCCTGCCCCAAGGACGAGTGACCTGCAGTCAGACTGGCTGGCTGGCCAACCGAGCTTCACTGCTGCGTGTCCTGTGACCAGGAACGGCTGTCCCGGGCCCCAGCTGTAGAGCAAGGACCATCACACGTCTCGGAGTGATGTGGGGAATAAGCAGCCGGCCCTGACGGCACTCGGCTCCAACACGTGGCGACCACGCGGTGCCTGCTGCTGTCCCCATGCTGGTGGCCCGCCGTGTGCTGGCATGGTGCTCACACCTCTAATCCATTTTACCCCGAAAAAAAAAAAAAGAATCATATGAGGTGAGTGACACGGCCTCTGTTTCATGGATGAGAAAATGCTTAATTCACAGAGATGGAACCCAGGCACGCGGGCTCTGCTCTGGGCCTGGCCACCTCAGTGTCACCTGGCGACGAGGAAGCCCCGCCCCTGGCTGTCTCTGCGCTTCGGGGAAGGCGGTGGGGGGGGCTGGGGCCGAGGGCACAGCACCCCTCACTCGGGCAGGGGTGGTGGAAAGAGGCCGAGAGGACGCTGCAGCAAGGGCCAGAGGGAGGGACAGGGACACAGGGCGGTGACCTGGCTGCCGAGGCCCAGAACGTCCCCCGGGAGCCAGACGCCAGGCAAGCTGGCTCTGCAGGAGGCTCCCCGGACCCTCATCCCGAGGGGCGTGGAACCTCACGTCTGAGCAGCCGCGGGCGACCGGCTGGCTCCAGGGACGCCTGTGGGACAGGGAGGCAGGGCAGGGCCTCCTTCCCGCCTGTGGCCACGGCCTCGCCCTGAGAGACTCCACTCAGCAGCCAGCCACAAATCCGTGTTCCTTGCAGGAAATAAGGAACAACTTTTCTATTGTGTATAACTGAAAACATAGTGTTTCATTTCGGTCTGAGTCACCCTCACACCGGCCTTGCCTCTCGGGAGTGGCCAGAGGGCAGCTCCTCCCTCTGAGGGGTCCAGGGAGGCGGGGTCCTTGGCGTCCGGTCACCCTGGGCTCCCCCACCGGGGCCGGCGTCGACCTGGTCCCCGTGCCGAGATCCGCTGAGCTCTGAGGCTGACACCCAGCCCCACGTGGCTGTCACTGCTGTCCCTGGCCTCA
>NW_011889396.1:185824-188754 GCF_000151845.1 Pteropus vampyrus
AAGAACGTGTTTGTCCCGCGGCCTGGCACTCGGCGTCGGCCCCGGGCTGGAAGTCCCGTGCCGTCCTGGGCGGTGTGCGGGGTCAGTCACCACGGTGGCGTCCACGTCCCGGGCAGCGTGCAGGGTCAGTCACCACGGAGGTGCCCATGAGCCTCTGCCGTGGACGCCGAGCTCCGACCTCCTGGCTGGACTTGACCTCCGTGGGGACCCAAGACGCGGCCGTCGGCCTTGGCAACGTCGCCATGGGCTCGGGCGGGCTCAGTGACTCACCAGCGATTCCGTTTAGCAGGAAACACCCAGGGCCTGATCCCGACAGACCAGAAAAGCGCCCCCCACGCACCGTGCCAGGGCGCTCTGCGGGGTGTCGTCCGTGAAGGGCCGTCGTGCACCGCCCCGGCCCAGCACATGCCCCCGGTTCCCAGCACACTCTCTGCGGCGCGGTGACATCTGTGTCACCGTTCTGTTTGCCCCGAACGCAGGTCCTCGCCCGAGACTGCGTCGTTATTGCCGTGACCGTGACGTCTGGCATAACCGCGTTGTCGAGAATTCCTCCAGCGGATCGAGAGGCTCCTGGGCACCCAGCTCCTGGCTCAGGTCTGAAGCTTCCTCCGAGTCGGGTCCGGGTCGCGGCCTCCTGCGCTGGCTCCGTGACCCTCCTCTAGTCTAGGTGGATGGTCACCTTCCCCGCATGCCGCAGGTCTCGAGAGCAGGACCACGTCCCCGTCATCCTCTGTGCCAGCACCTAGCACACCTGTCATCGTGTCCAAGGCCAGCATTTGTTTGCTGGATGACGTGACAAGGACTGAGGGGTGAGCGGAGGGCAGGACAGGAAGGGCTCTGAGCTCGGAGTGAGGTGCCGGGTCGCGGTGGGAGGTGAGGGGGACACCTGCCTGGAGGGTGTGGTCACGGACGAGCAGGCCAGGCGCTGGCGCTGTAAGGTCTTGGCAGATGGAGGATCGGTACGGGGACAGGTCACTGGCCGTGTTTGGAGGCCACGGAGGGTGATTCGACGTGCCACACACGGGACAGCACTGGAGGCAGCCGGGTCTGGGGACAGAGGCTGCCGCACCAGACGGGGACAGCCAAGCTGGTTCCTTCTAAGGACGTCACGGAGCCATCGCCCCTGGCTTGTGGAGCGTCCCCCTTCTCTGCTCCATGTTGACAAGGTGACCCCCTTGGGTGGCTGTGTCTGAGCCTCTGTCTCCTAAGGATCAGGGCCCGCCCAGCCCCCCGATGACCTCAGCATAGCTAATTCCATCTGAAACGGCCCCTTTTCCACATCCAGTCACATGTGAGGGACTGGGAGCCAGGACTCTGACACACGAATCTGGGACAGTCACCTCTTGCCGAAGCAGATGGCTCTGTGCTCAGAGCATGCAGCCGCCCAGGGCCCTCGAGCGGCGAGGCCCCCAGCCCCGTGCTGCTGGCCCTGTGCGACCTGGGGGTGGACAGAGGTTGGCGGGGAGAGAAAGCGGGGGGCTCCGCACAGACCAGGTGCGCCTCCCGGAAGGCCAGACCTGGAACCGGGGCCGTGGGGACGGGGCCGGGGCAGGTCTGGGAAGCGCAGTCGGTTCTCCAGGACTTGCTCGCTGGTGTAACGGCTCAGCGTCACCAGCTCTGACTTCTGCCGTGTGGAGCGATGTGTCCACCGCTGCCGGCTGTGACAGTGTGCTCGCCCGCGTGGCCCCTGAGGCTCGAGGCTCTCGTCCACGCTCCCCCAGGCGCTGGCAGGGTTTGGCCCTCGAGGGACAGGACCGGGTCCCTTTTCCTGGCCAGCTGACAGTCAGACACCCCTCTCACCTGCTGGGGGTCCCCACAGGCAGGTCGCGAGTTGGACACTGCTCTCTTCCCGGCATCTCTCACCCCCAGCCTCCAGACCCGCAGGACGGCACACCTGCGCAGGTCAGGCCCACCTGGGCATTTTCCCTTTCGATCGATTCACCGCTTAGGGACCCGGTCATGGGCGAGACGTCCCCACATCCACAGGTTCTGCCCACAGCAGCAGCAGGGCCTCCAGAGGTGAAGTCGGGGACCACCGAGAATGCTGCCCCCACCCGTGCCCAGATGGCGTCTGG
Source organism: Pteropus vampyrus (assembly GCF_000151845.1). Taxonomy (NCBI): domain Eukaryota; kingdom Metazoa; phylum Chordata; class Mammalia; order Chiroptera; family Pteropodidae; genus Pteropus; species Pteropus vampyrus. The sequence goes on from NW_011889396.1 coordinate 187,900, forward strand.
CCCAGGGGGACAGTTTTTTCGGATGACCGAAGGAATCGATGATGGGTCCCAAGGACTCGGAGCTGCTGCCGCTGCCTCCCTCCCTCAGCTCCACGGCTGCCCCGGAGACTCACCCCAGGACGCTCTCCATCCCTTACCGCGTCCGCCGCCTGGGAAACCTGCGAAGGCGCCGTGCGTGGGACCCCAGGCCCCGGGACTCTGCGGCCGGTGGGGTGGGGTGTGGGTGGAGAGCTAGGGCTCCACATTCGACGAGGACCCCGGGGGGCCCCAGGCAGGTGGGGCCCAGGCCACCCTGAGGAAGATCCAAAGAGCCAACCGTGGCAGACCCTCGAGCACCTTGTCGTCCGAGGTGCTGCTTTCCATCTAAAATGTCTGATGTTTTCTTTAAAAAAAATCGCTTCGGGATACTAATAAGACCAGCAAAGGCCGTCAGAGAAAAAAATCTCCGATCTGCTCCCGAACTAAAAATCTAATTTCCGTGGAGAAGGAGGTGGCTGCTGGGGACAGACCACAGTGGGAAGGCAAGGCCTGAGCGGGGACCGGGGACCTTGCTGTCCCACAGGCGTGTGCCCGGAAGGTCCTGCAGGAGCCGGAGAGCGCGCGCCCCGAGGAACGGCTGCGTTGCGCCTCACCCGATCACACCCGCCGTGGACATCCCGACTGCCCTCGCCGGGCGAGGAGCACCGCTCACTGCCGACTGGCCACTCAGCCCGCGAAAGTTCATGCGGCCGCGTCGCCCCCGGCCTCGCCGCCGATGCTCGCGCACCTGCATTTGCGTCCGGCACGGTGAAGCCGTCTCACATCCGCGAGGCTGTTCGTCCTCTCCTCTAAGGAGCAGACCCTTGTGGTTTGCCT
>NW_011889396.1:189941-190527 GCF_000151845.1 Pteropus vampyrus
CCGCTCACTGCCGACTGGCCACTCAGCCCGCGAAAGTTCATGCGGCCGCGTCGCCCCCGGCCTCGCCGCCGATGCTCGCGCACCTGCATTTGCCTCCGGCACGGTGAAGCCGTCTCACATCCGCGAGGCTGTTCGTCCTCCCCTCTAAGGAGCAGACCCTTGTGGTTTGCCTGGACCCCAGAAAGCCCAAGTTAGGCCCCGATCAAGTCTGCACCAATCAATGAGCACAGATGCGGCCGGCCACTCGGTGTCCCCCGGATGCAGGGCGGAGGGGTCTGCTGCAGGGGTGGGCGGGCCAGGCGTCGGCCCCCCAGGCGTCGGCCCAGGCTGCTCATGGCCGCCACGGGCCCCTCGCCACACGTTCGCCCGTGTGTCCAGTAGGCAGCTGCACGTTCACCGGGCCCTCCACACCTGTGCATCTTCTTTGGGGTGCCCGGTACCCCACCCGGAGACGGGCTTTGGGGGAAAGTGAGTAACTTGGGAGGTGACCACGGGAAGTCCCATCAGGAGTGTGAGCGGGCAGAAGGGGCGGCAGTCAGGGCTGTCCAGGTGGCCGGCCTGCGGTTCCGGGGCCCCTGGGATTCGG
>NW_011889396.1:191517-204944 GCF_000151845.1 Pteropus vampyrus
AGTCCTTTCCTCGAAAGAAATCTCATCCAGAAACGTAAATAAACGGGACAGACACGGCAGGGTTGTCCCTCGGGCAGAGTTGGGACAGGAGCCGCGTGGGCTCCCCAGCCGTGGGCCGTGGGGAGTGTAGAGAGTGGGCTCCACGCACGTCCGCTGGGGCCATGGCGGGACGAGCGCCCCCCGGAGGGGCCACGCGTGGCCTGTCACGAAGTGTGCAGCGACACAGCCCAGCCCGGCTTCCTCCTGCAGTGTCCCGCCCGCTGCGTCCGCCAGCCTCTCCCACCGCCCCAGCCGCCACTGCCCTGCCCGCCCCGGACGGCAGGAAAGGGAAGGCGCCCAGCTTCGCTTGCAGGGCAGGGCCGTGCTCCTCCCCAGAGGACACTGGTCATGCAGGGACACTCACCAAGCGTTTGCGGATTAAGAAAGAAACACTCGGGAACCGGCCGACCATTTACCACGATGTCGTTACGTGAGGCACTGAATTGCAGTTAGGGTCAGGGACTTTCAAAGTCACGGTTAAGTTCACGCTGGAGGCCTCCCTCCTAGACCTGCAGGGGGCGGGGACGGGACAGTGCGGGCAGGGAGAGGCCCCAGCGAGGCCCCCGGGCCCTGGACACGGCAAGGAGAGACGCTGAGGCCTCAGCACACGGCCCTCGCCCCGCCCTGGCCTCACCCACGTGGCGGCAAGTCAGCGGTGGGCCAGGCTGTCTGCAGCCCTGTTGTGCTAAAACATACACGTGACAAGTGGCAACTAGGCAGGGAAACGCTGGAGGCTTCACTGCTCTATACAGCTGAAAAGTCAGGCCTAAAACGCTGCGTTACACGAGGAGCCCGTGACAGGGACCGCGAAGGCCCCCTGTGCCCCTGGATGCTGCTCCGGCTTCACTGCGGGTGCGTGCGTGTGTGCGTGCGTGTGCGTGTGTGCGTGTGTGCGTGTGTGTGTGCGTGCATGTGTGTGCGCGCGCGTGCGCGCGTGCACGTGTGTGTGTGTGCGTGTGTGTGTGTGTGTTCTCCCACGCGCACACACATCCAGGGACGACTATGGATTCTGGGAACCAACCAAATGCAAACTCCAAAAGTGATCTGTGGGAAGTTCCCCTGGCGCTGAACCAGATCCACCTTTTCTGGGGCACCCCTCCCCCTGCTCGTGAGGAAGGGAGCTGGCGACTGCACCTGCCCCCCTGCAGGGCTGTAGGTCTGCCAGGGTCTGCTTCCCGCCCAGCCACCGCCCCAGGCACAGGCAAGGTGCTCGCAGGTGGCTCAGGACCTCCCAACCCATGGACCGCCAGGCGCTGCAGGCAGCACACGGCGCAGCCATGTCCGGGGGCGTCTACAACCCGACACCAAGAACTCTGGCAGCTTCCGAGAGCTGCCGTTACCGCCCGCGGAGCGTCCGGGACACGTGTGCCCTGGCCCCCAGGCCCGCACACGTGCACAAACGCAGCGCTGTCTCCCAGCAGCGGGAGGGGAGGAAGGCTGCTCTGCTCATGAATGGGTGACAGTTGCCAGGTTTGAGGGCCTGGAGCTGTTTGTCCCTGTTGATTTCCTGGGAGGAAGAACTGGGAGGTGTGAGATGCACCACACACCTGGCCTGGCACACCTGGCCTGGCACACCCACCTCGCCGCCCCAGCCAAACGCCCTCTGCATGTCTTGCTGGCAGTCTGCGGTGTCAGCCCAGCTTCTCCAGTCTGAGGCTGAACAGAGCATCCACTGGATGGGTGGGTGTAAATTCTTCTCCATCACAAAGGCGCTTATCTCTGAGAACATGAGTCGAGACTCGCCTTGCTCCCCCGGGAGGCTGTGCCAGGACTGCAGACACCCCGTCCCCCACCCCCCAGGCCGGTGAGCGAGGCAGGACGCGCAGCACGTCCCCCTCCCCTTGGCTCGGGGGGGCAGGGCAGACGCCCGCAGTGTCCTCACGGAGCTCACGCACTGCGGCCACCTTCCCTAACTGCCTGCCCCGCCAGCCCGCCCGCTCTTAGTAGGTAGAAGTGTCCCGGGCTCCAGGAGACGGCCTTGTTCAGACACGCCTGTGCGCCACGCCGCCCGCCCGAGGCAGGTGCCATCTCCGTGCCACAGCACGGTGGTTCTCGGCCTCTCCAAAGACAAAACGATTGGAAATAAAAGAAAACCCACGTGCATTTCAGACTGAGACCTGTAAACTGTCACCTCGTCACTCAGACCCTCCGGTCGGTCCCCCCCGGTGGCCCCCGGCGGGCAGAGTGCAGACCGGCCCCACCCCAGCTCCGTGCCGACTGTCGGGTCCCCTGCAGCCCCTGTGTCACGGGTACTTTGGGCTGCTCTTCACGCGCCCGCGGTTTGATGAAAACCCACACGCGTCACCCAGCCACATTTCCCTCTAATTTTTGATGTGTATCTGTCGTGAGGGCATCAAAAGTGGCTTCTCTGACGCGCGCCGTTGGGTCTGGCCGGTGCTGGTCGGTGGTTGCCGCGTCCGTAGGGAGACACAGCTGCCGTCGGCGAAGCGCTGGTGTCCTCACCGCCCCTCCCCCACGGCCAGCAGCATCTGTGACGTGCACAGTGGACACCTCGTCGTCGCCGTCACTGGGACCCCATGACCTGGTGGTCTGGACTCGGAAAAGCACAGCCTCCCCCGCCCGGCAGAAAGCTCTGCCCGGGAGACGGTCTAGGGGAGGCTGTGCTCCCGACACCCCGCAAGCCGCGTTTCCTGCCGGCTGTGTCCCCAGCTAATCCGTGAAGGTTGATGAAGAAGAAACAGTGGGAAAAGTTTCTGAAAACGCTCAGGTCCTCGCTGCAACAGCGCGGTGTCCTCACAGGGCCATGCGGGGCTCTGGCACAGGCTCCGTGTCACGCAGCTGACAGCACCGTCACAGACAAGGGAGGCGCAGGTCCCCCACCGCACGGCCAGTCACGGCCGCTGACCCGCGTGGTGGTCACGACGCCCGGGCGGGGGGCATCGCGGGTGTTTTGCTGGTGGCGTTTGCTCGCAGCCTCGCCATTGTGGCTGGTTCTCCCTCAGAAGGTGAGGTTCAGGCAAGAACACCTGCAGGAGACACGTGCCCATCCCCAGGAGAGACACGGAGGCCGGGCGGGGTCCCCGCCCCCCGAAAGCACGCAGGCCCCAGGCCGTCTGCGTGGCCTCCTGTTTGACTGCCGCATCACTCACGGGCCACACCTCGGGGGGACGTCATCCGCGGGCCCTCAGGGGACAATGGCCACACCGACCTGAGTCCGCTCGTCACGCCAGCAACGACTCCATTTGGGGCTGGGCGCCGGTCTGATGTCTTTCTTGCTGGACACCAGACCCCTGCAAAACCCCTTACGTGTCCGATCAACACCGAGGTTTCAGCGTCCATGCTCCACCCGCCAGCCGCTTCCTGTCCTCAGGAGCGAGCATTTGGTGGGTCACCGAGAACCCCACGTGCGGCCGAGAAGCCCGGAGACCGTGGCTGGGCGCTGGCGCCGGGTCCCCCCCAGAGCAGGGAGGGGACCGTGGAACTAAGGCAGCCAGCATGGGGGCAGCGCGGTGCCACCGCACCCTTCCGCGGGGACGCCGGGCTCCGCACCATCACCACGGGGGGCCCCGTCTGGGGGGCCAGGGCGCCCCGAGCGCCTTCGTTCCGAACCCCGTTCCGCACCCTGGCTGCGTTGTGTGCCAGCCGCTTCAGAGTCTTCTTTGGGGTTAAATATGTTGCTGCATCCACAGACCGCCTGGCATTGTGTGGTACGAAAACACAAAACCGAAAACAAGAGTCGCGATGACAGGCCCCGAGAGATGCCTCTGCGTCAGAGAGTGCGCTTAACCGTGCGCCACGGCCACGGCCACCTCCGCCTCCGTGGCACCGGCCTTTCACTGTTAAATCGTAACTACAAGAAGATTATAAATGTCAGACTTCATGAGGCCCTGGGCAAGAGCTGTATGCCTCGGCTACCCGAAATTGTCGGAGGTATGGACACCATTACCCTGATCAATGTAAGACGCGCGCAGACAGGCGGGGGGAGATTTTGAAGACGGGAAACCGTTTCTACAGCTGTCCAGTCCGCTTGGCAGCCGCTGGTTCCATGTGGCTCTGGGAGGCCGGGAACCACCCCTCACGTCCACTCGCTCTGTCAGAAGAGACCGCGCAGGGCGGAGGGGACCGGTCACGTGGCGGGGGCGGAGAGGGGAGGCCAGGTGAGGCGGCGGCTGCGCACCTGGCCCTCGTCTGCGCCCTGTCGCCCGGCACCTCCTCCTTCACGATGAAACGCGGTCAGACGGCTTTCGAAACACAGCGCCAGACTCACAGCTGAACCTTATCACCAAACATCCGCAGGCCGTTGTTCAGTAGGGACCCTGGCTTTCCTGTCACCCCCTCAGGCTCTCCACCGCCTCACCTCATGCGGCCCGGGATCGCGTGAGCCCCCGGCCACCGGGCAGGTGTCCTCCCCCGCTTTCTGTGGGGACGAGCTCCCCTGGCCGCGGCCGAACGTTGAGTGGGTGGCTACAAAAAGGAAGAGGCAGCTCATCCCTGTCACCCAGACCCGTCACCCCGACCCGTCACCCAGACCTGTCACCCCGACCCTTCACCCAGACCTGTCACCCAGACTTGTCACCCAGACCCGTCACCCAGACCCGTCACCCACACCCATCACCCAGACCCATCACCCAGACTCTGTCACCCAGACCCCGTCACCCAGACTTGTCACTCAGACCCTGTCACCCACACCTGTCACCCCGACCCGTCACCCGGACCCCGTCACCAGCGGGCAGTGAACACAGGGCTTAGCGGGTGTCCCTGCATAAGGAGGGGGCAGGACAAGCCAGTCGGGGTTCGCAGGCCCCCGGGGAAGTGGCCGTCTTGGTCCCTCTGGGGCCGACTGCTCCAGGAGAGGAGGGGGCCCCGGCCTCCCCAGTGCTGGGACAAGCGGCCAGCAGCTGACCTTGTGGTGCCCTCAGCCCCTGTGAGGCTTTCGGGGAACACTGTTATTCGGTCAGCACAGTTCTGTGAAGCCCGTGCACTTACGGTCACTTTGCAGATAATAAAGCCGAATCCCCCAGGGGTCAGGTGGGCTCCGAGGTCCCAAATCTCCACAGTGACAACGCCAAGGTCCAGGCCCACCTGGCCTGACCCACGCCGAGCACTGGCGCCTGACCCAGAGCCTGAGCAGGACGGCGGGTCTCACTGGGACTCGCGAAGGTGGCTCTGAGGCCCCTTCCGGTGGGGACGCTTCCGGTGGCTTGGCTCGGCTGGCCTGGAACTCAGCATGGGGCTTCCTTCCTGCCTATGACCCTGCATCTGAGTGTCTGAGGCACTGATCACAGTGTCCTGGTGTCCAGCCTTTTGTGCAGATATTATTCCCTGAAACCCCAACGAATAGAACAGGCCCAAGCAGAGCGAAGTGGTTGGGGACAGGCTGGGGATGTGGACAGCCCTGACCCAAGGACCTGACCCGAGGCCTCTGAGGAGTCCCGGGGGTCAGGGGCCACCGCTGGAGAACCTCCGCCCGACCCCCGACAGCAGCGCGGGCATCTCAGCAGCCGCCTGGAGGCCGTGGGTCTGGTGTCTCGCTCCAGCCGGGGGCACAGGTGAGACAGGCCTGGGTTTCCGTCCTCGCCTGGCCAGGGGAGAGGCGTCCTGAGTCCGCCACAAGGCTGAAGGGACCAGCTGCGATCAGGAGCTTCTCCAGCCGGCTCCTCCAGCCCCGGTTCCGGCCCGGCGTGGGGAGCTGGGGATGTGGGGCAGCCCCGGCCGACCGCCCACTCCAGAGTGTCCCCTCCCAGCAATATCTGCTTGGCTGTCCCCGGGAGAAGCAGAGGCCTCCCCTGAGGCGCACAGGGCCTGGACTCCGCCTGGCAGCTCCGTCCTGGTCGTCACATGTCCGTCCAGCTGTGCTGGACTTGACTGCGGAGGGGCCACAGGACAGGACGTGGGGAGCAGGGAGGCTCATGTGGCTGGAGCGACCGTCCTGGGGGGGAGTCGGGTGCGGGGGGTGTTGAGCTTCTCTCCAGCCCGCTTGTCTGCAGCACTCACTCCCCACCCCCTACGCCTGCGTTTGGTTCAGTGTCTGCTCCGGCTCCGGCGTGGGCTCAAGCCACTGTCCCTTCCTGGGCTGCCAGTCCTCCCGGTCAGGCTAAGTGCTTCGGGGACAGAGGTGAGCAGGGCACGTCTGGAAGCACGCAGCGCGTGTTCTGGTGTGAGAACCCGTAACCCTCGGTGTCACGGCCCCACCCCGTCTCCTGACCACCACTCCAGGACCGGTGGGGACAGAGTGGGGACACGGGGCCCAGAGGAGGGGGACCTTCCCGGATCCCAGCGTCTCCCATGGCTGGCCTGCCCCGGCTCCCACTGCAGCTGGGGCCAGTGGCCTGGGGCGTGGTGGTGACAGCCCCCTTCCTTCTCCTTTGCGACAGAGCGCTGGGGTCACCACGTGCACAGGCCACAGCACAGCCTGCTCTCGACTTCAATACCCGCGTGAGAGAGGGTGGCCTGAGCCGCTTCTCCCGTAGAGCGCTCCCCGTGGCTGTCGCTGTCACACACGGTGGGGAAGCCTCTGATTTCTGCCGCTCCCTTCTGAGGGCACCAGGCTCACCTGGAGAGCACACGGCAAAGAAAAAGCTGAATTCGCCAACGGTCCTGCGTCCTCGTTGGGAGGACCATCTCGGGGGCTCACCGGGGCATAAAGATCCACACAAAGATTTTGAGTCACAAAACTAAGGAGCCAGCTGTCGAAGGCCCAGCCACGCGCCTGCTCTGGTGAGCTCGCTACAAAGGGACAAGAAACACCACGGGCATCTCTCCGTGTCCCCTCAGCCCGGCCACCGCGTCTGAACCAAACCACCACCACGGCTGAAAAGAGTCACCCTCGTCCACATTCCTAAAGGAGGAGTAAAAGGGAGTGAGCGCCTTTCGAGGCCGTCGGTTTCCTGGTGAAAAGGGTACCTGTGGACGCCGGTCTTGCCAGGTAAATAAAACACCTCATCGGTGGGAAAATGAGTCTCCTCCAACAAGTCAACACAGGTGCTCCCGACACAGGAGGAGCTGTTTTCCTTCCCTTTTACAAGTCACTCCCAGGGTCACGTCTGGGCCCCCGCCTGCCTCTCAATGGAGTGTCACCTGGCACTTGTTAGGCATTAAGTTTCCTTATCAATAACGGCCTGTCTTGCCGCTCAGCCTGCTGCAGGCACCTGTGAGGCAATAAAAGGCCTCGGGCCCCAGTCAAGGGACCAACCTGCCCCACACACTCACATCAAAGCAGCTGGATCCTCCAGGAAGCCAAATGTTGGCCATAAAAGTGAGCGCGGATGGGGGTGCGGGTGAATGGGGCTTTGTCACCCCTCGGGTGGCCTGTCGGCTGTGGGCCTTTCGGCAGACGCTGAGAGAGAGCGAGCAGGCCGGTGGGTGTGGGCACTGGACCCGGATGCACAGTGAGACCTCGGGCAGACCCCGGGCCAGGTCCTCCCACCTCCGGTGCACGCATGCGTGTGCGTGTGCACGTGCGCGCACTGTATGCATGTGTGCGGCGCGTGGGGTGTGCATTTCGTGTGTGCGTGTGCGTGCCCCATGGCATCATGCCTGACCTCTGACCCCGAGTCAGTGGTCACTTCCGGCCCTTGTCTTCCCCAGTTCCTGTCACTGCTGCTCTGACCGCAGCTGCTCCGGGGACCTGGCCCCGTAACCCCTGCCCCCCGCCCCCTGTGCCAGGCCACCCACCTGTCAGTGACCAGATTCAGAGGCCTGACCCTGAGCCGCTTGTCCCAACACCTGCACGGAGACAGGCTGCCAGTCAAGGCTCGTCACACCTGTCAGCAGCAGCTCAGAGCACAGAGTCCCACTCCTGGGATCCATGTCCCCCGCTGAAGGGGCATGAACACCCGACCTGGACGAACCCTGGGCGACAGCGCCATCTGGTGGCAGCTCCTCCTCCGGCCTCCCCCAGCTCTGGTCCCCAAACCAGGAGAGCAGCACCTGTGGGAGGGACATGCCAGCTCCCAGCCACACAGCCTGACACAGTTATAGCGCAAGCCGCGTCCCCAGAAATACGTGTCTGCCCCAGCCCCCGCCACCTGTTCCCTGTTTGGAAATGGGGTGTCTGCAGATGTCCAGGTAAGCGAGGGTCATCCTGGAGTGCAGGGGCTTGGGTCTCGCTGAGAGGAGTGGACACGGAGCAAGGCCGTGTGACAGCCGGAAGAGCCATGCTGGGGGGGCAGGATGGACCCCTCGCCCCAAGGGGCCACCCCGCCCGGGCGCTCCGGTGAGCTCTGTCTTTCCGGCGAGAGCCCAGGGGATGGCCGCGCCCAGGTGCCACCACCACAGCCCACGGCAGCCACAGAGGGGCTGTGAAGGGACAGAGGAGCCTCTTCAAAGTCTCCATGCTCGCGAGTCCTCCTGTCGTGAAGGGTGGGCAGCTGGGGAAGCTGGCAGGGCTCCGCTGACGTCACCCTCGAGAGAAGGGTGGCGTTCGATGCCCAAACAGCCCCCGCGCTGGGACGGGCGGGAGAGGGGACACCGCACAGCTCGGTGCAGGTAAACGGCGTTTAAGACCGCGGCCGACACGAAACCCGTGATAGAAACAGGCCCAGGGCTGGCAGGCTGACCCCTCGCCTCGGCCCCGACAGCCCTGCCTGGCGCCCGCCCCACAGCCATCTGCGAACAAATCCGTGTGGCTTTTCTTTGCCAGCGAGAAGTGACAACCTACATAAACCCAGAAGTCAGGGCTCCCGGGCGTTGGGGAGGCGGTAACAAGCCTGGGTCCTTTGCTGCCACCACGGCCCGCTCTGGCCGACGCCGGCGGTGCGCCGCGGAAAGCGGCCGGGCTGGTGGCCACGGCAGGATCCGACGCCACGGTCAGGGAGGCTCGCGGTCACCGCGGTGCACTCGTGGGGGGCGGCCTGCCCGCAACGCTCTGTGCCCCAGATTCGTGCTTCGCCCCGCGGCCTCTGTGGGTGTCCGCGCCCCCGCCAGTCCCCTGCGGGTTAAGTTCCGGCACAGCCGGACTCAGGGGCGGGCATAGGGGCGACGACACAGGGCACCTCCATCTGAGGTTCCGGTGGCCGAGTCCCCGCCAGGCCCCACGAACCTCGGGCGTTGTCACGCGGCCCGAGCGCCCTCCCTGGCGACGTGGTGCACGTGGCTTTGGTCCACGCGGGGCCGGGCGCTGGGCAGCGCTGTCCGCCCGCAGTCAGGCTGAGGGACAGCTGTGACGCCCCGGCAGCTCCGGGGCCCCCGGGCAGGGACAGGCATCCGGCATCGGTGTGGTCGAGAATTAACTTGCAGCGAGGGGCCGGCCCCCAGCCCGCAGCTGGCGATGAGGGTGGCTATGGGGAAAGGCCGCAGTCCCCTGCCAGCCCAGCCGCTCCGCCCGCCCCGGCCGCGTGGCCGCCCCGCCGTCCCTCTGCTGGCCCCGGGGCTGCTCCGGCCTCTCCCCGCTGCACACGGCAGCCCCGCGCTTTCTGGCCGAGATGCATCACAAGCCAGCTTTGCAAAATGACGATCCTTTGGGGTGCTGTTCTAAGCTGAAGCCTGCGGACCCTGACGCCACAGCCCATGAGAAGCCAGTGGCTGAGAGGGCCCCTGGGCCAGCCGGCCCAGCCAACGCCGGCCAGGGCGTCTACAGAAAGCCCCATGCTCCCAGCGTCCCTCACCGGGCGCCATTGTGCCCTGGGCCGAAGTCCCCATCTTCCCACAGCTCCTGCTCTGGCTGCAGCCAGTGGGGGGCACCAGCTGCATCTAAAGGAGTTTGCGGGTTGGGTTAGAGACCTCATGCCCCTCAGAGGGCCGCAGGACTCTCTCTGCTCCAGGCCTAGCCCTAGCCCTAGCCTGGACCAGCTGTGGTCCCGCCCCTCCGGGGACCTGGGCCAAGGGCGAGCCGAGGCCGCCCCCTGGTGACGTGAGGGGTCACTGCGCGGGGGAGGCCCTGCCCCCGTCAGTCCTCTGGTTTCTGGCTCCCACCAGCCCCGGGTGAATATTCTGCTCTGGGTCCACTTTATTGAAACAACAAAGCAGTATTTTATATTATCGGTACATTAAAATAACCGCAAGTGTTTAACAGATGTTTTATCGAAAGATACAACTTATACTTATGTTCACTTCTCATTGCACCGAAAATGTGTTTACCATATACATACATAATTGCACATGGTCTGATATAACATGTTATATAAACCATAGAGAATATGCTGATTTTAATTTTATGTTTTAGGAAAACAAAATCAGCCCCAACGTAGCATGTGGGCATGACAATGACTTTGCCCTAGGTCTGGCGAATGTGTGGCGAATGTGACATGCCAAAGGGACACAGCCCGCTGCTCCCTGCACAGGGGCCATGCTGGAGGGGTGGGGGCTTCTCCAGGACAGTCGGAGGCGGCCGCATCCTGGAGACCCTCTGCTCTCCACAGTCGAGGTCAGGGCCGGCTGCAGGAAGACGGACGTACCACCCTCCCCACCCCCACCTGCACTCCCGCCTGCAGAATGCAAACAGAGCCCCCTAAGAGTGGTTCTAACGTACACAGTTGGGACGAGCCATGCATGGTTCGCTCGTTCAGGGAGAACGAGTCCCCTTGCGGGTGGGCCCCGTTCCAGGAGCGGGGGACAGGAAGCAGACAGGAAGCAGGAGCTGCTGGGCCTGCGCAGGGCATAGGGGCGACCATGCTAGGGGCGGCCAGGGGGAGGCACCCCCACTGCTGGTCAGGAGGGCACAGCCGTGCACAGTGGGCGAGTGTCCCCAGGGGTAGGGGGCACGGTGCAGAGCTGGCGGTAGGAGAGGTGCCATCGCAGACAAGGATCCAGCCAGGTGTGGGTGTCACTGCATGGACTGGGACGACCCCACGGGGGTGCTGACCCTCCCTCCTCCCTCACCCCCGACAGCACACCCCACAGTCGTCGTGGGAACACAAGTAGGGCAGCATGAAGCTGTGGGGATGGGAGGTCTTGTGGGGACCAAGAGAGACGGGTGGAGTGGGGTGAATCCTGGAGGTGCAGACACGTCTCAGAACAGAGCCAGGTGTCAGAAACCCTGTGCACGCGGCAGCCCCTCACGCCCCCCACCCAGAAAGCTACGGCGTCCTGCACGGAAGAATAAAACACCTCGAATGATTCCCGCTTCTTCCAAGTCTCCTCTGAAATCCCAACGCCATTGTGCCCTGGGCCGAAGTCCCCATCTTCCCACAGCTCCTGCTCTGGCTGCAGCCAGTGGGGGGCACCAGCTGCATCTAAAGGAGTTTGCGGGTTGGGTTAGAGACCTCATGCCCCTCAAAGGGCCGCAGGACTCTCTCTGCTCCAGGCCTAGCCCTAGCCCTAGCCTGGACCAGCTGTGGTCCCGCCCCTCCGGGGACCTGGGCCAAGGGCGAGCCGAGGCCGCCCCCTGGTGACGTGAGGGGTCACTGCGCGGGGGAGGCCCTGCCCCCGTCAGTCCTCTGGTTTCTGGCTCCCACCAGCCCCGGGTGAATATTCTGCTCTGGGTCCACTTTATTGAAACAACAAAGCAGTATTTTATATTATCGGTACATTAAAATAACCGCAAGTGTTTAACAGATGTTTTATCGAAAGATACAACTTATACTTATGTTCACTTCTCATTGCACCGAAAACGTGTTTACCATATACATACATAATTGCACATGGTCTGATATAACATGTTATATAAACCATAGAGAATATGCTGATTTTAATTTTATGTTTTAGGAAAACAAAATCAGCCCCAACGTAGCATGTGGGCATGACAATGACTTTGCCCTAGGTCTGGCGAATGTGTGGCGAATGTGACATGCCAAAGGGACACAGCCCGCTGCTCCCTGCACAGGGGCCATGCTGGAGGGGTGGGGGCTTCTCCAGGACAGTCGGAGGCGGCCGCATCCTGGAGACCCTCTGCTCTCCACAGTCGAGGTCACGGCCGGCTGCAGGAAGATGGACGTACCACCCTCCCCACCCCCACCTCCACTCCCGCCTGCAGAATGCAAACAGAGCCCCCTAAGGGTGGTTCTAACGTACACAGTCCGGACGAGCCATGCATGGTTCGCTCGTTCAGGGAGAACGAGTCCCCTTGCGGGTGGGCCCCGTTCCAGGAGCGAGGGACAGGAAGCAGACAGGGAGCGGGAGGGGGCCTGGGCTCGGACGGCACGCAGACAGGGAGCAGGAGCTGCTGGGCCTGCGCAGGGCATAGGGGCGACCATGCTGGGGGCGGCCAGGGGGAGGCACCCCCACTGCTGGTCAGGAGGGCACAGCCGTGCACAGTGGGCGAGTGTCCCCAGGGGTAGGGGGCACAGTGCAGAGCTGGCGGTAGGAGAGGTGCCATCGCAGACAAGGATCCAGCCAGGCGTGGGTGTCACTGCATGGACTGGGACGACCCCACGGGGGTGCTGACCCTCCCTCCCCCCTCACCCCCGACAGCACACCCCACAGTCGTCGTGGGAACACAAGTAGGGCAGCAGGAAGCTGTGGGGATGGGAGGTCTTGTGGGGACCAAGAGAGACGGGTGGAGTGGGGTGAATCCTGGAGGTGCAGACACGTCTCAGAACAGAGCCGGGTGTCAGAAACCCTGTGCACGCGGCAGCCCCTCACGCCCCCCACCCAGAAAGCTACGGCGTCCTGCACGGAAGAATAAAACACCTCGAATGATTCCCGCTTCTTCCAAGTCTCCTCTGAAATCCCAAAAGGAGACAGAAAGGGCAAATGGACAGCAAGTCCTCGCTGGCCACGGAAGGGGTGAGAGCGGCAGCGGCCACTGCCCGCCAGCGAAGGACCGCGTCCGGCCTCAGAGCCCCGCCCCGCAAAGCGTCGGCCATCAAACGCCACGCTTTCCTCAGTCTGCATGGCAGCTGCCAGAACCTTGCAAACGTTTTTTGAAGCGGAGTTGCAAAATACTCAGATCCACGGTGAGCCAGCAGGTCTGCACATAATTTTCCAGATGAAAAATGAAAATAAGAATGCTACTTTGAGTTGGGGTGGGGCTCGACTTCCACACGATTTTAGTAAGACCAGGTTTTCGCCTGGAGGCTCCAACTAAGAACAGAATTTTAATTTTCCCAGAGTCGGGTTAATCTTGAATCCCAGCAGCCTAACCTTGCTAAGCAGTAATAATAATCTCTAACACTGTTTCAAATTCCTCAGGGCCATTGTCATCTGTGATCGCTCCCTGTGCTCCTGCACAGACGACGTAGCGTTGGTAGACGTGACCCGTCGCGGAGGTGGCGAACTGAGGCGTGAGGTCATTCATCACGGCGAGAGAGGGACCAGGCCCAAACAGGCAGGATCCAGTCTCCAGCCTCGCACTGACCCAGCCCACGTGGAACACGTGACATACGCTCACCTGGACGTGGCCTGGAGCTGGTTACAGGCAGTCAGGGATTAGAGGTCGGGGGAGAGGGCAGGGGTCCCCGACATTGTTGGCGCATTTAGAATAGTCTGGGGAGCTTCATGAAGTCCTAGAGCCGCATGCCAGACTGAACAAGCGAGAACCTCGGCGGGAC
>NW_011889396.1:206919-209681 GCF_000151845.1 Pteropus vampyrus
CCTGTCCTCCTCGCACGGCCCCGGCCCCGGGCCGGCTCCCGTGCGGTGGGCTCCGACCCCCACGCCTCCCCTTCCGGTGGCACCTCTGAATCTGGTGCCCAAAGCAGCTGGGAGATGCTCACTCCCGAGCGCCTGCGGGATGTGGCCTCGGGCGATGCCCTCCACTGTGGGACGTGTTTCACGTGGCTCCGGGGTGCCACCTACGGACTCAGCACAGGAGAATCCAGTCCCAACAGAACGTTCCGTAAATAAAGGCCCCCCCTCAAGGAAATACATGTGAACACGGTCAACACCCACCACCCGCCTGACTCCCCATTCCAGGCCCCGAGACCCACCCTTCTCAGCCTCTGGAGGCTGGGAACGGAAGGTGCTCAAGGCACCCTGCCAGGCCACCTCCCGGGGCCACCACCCAGGGCCACCACCCAGGGCCGCCACCCCAGGCCACCTCTAGCAGCCGTTCCCCAGGTGGGACAATATTTCAAGGGGCCCTTGATTCCTCCCTGGGTATCCCTTTAGTCGGTTGTTCCCACTTGACCCCCAGCCGTCCCCTGCTGGCGGTTCTTGTCGGCGTCTAGGTGTCGCGACGTGACCGGCACCGCAGCAGCCGACCGTCCTTACGCCGACGCTGACCGCCCCTCCGGTTACTCCCTGGCGCAGGCCTGCAAGGTGTCTTCTGATTCACTCCGACTCCTGGTGGACAGGGCTGGAGACGCCCCCTCCGGTGTCCCTGGAAACTGCAGGCGGGGTCAGCTGTCCAGCCCGGGCGCTCCCCCAGGCTCCGAGCTGCAGGGACCCCAGACTCCGGGTGGGCGAGGGGCCGGCCTTCCTGCCGCCCCCAACCCCCTCTCTCGGCTGGGCCGGCGCTGCTCTGCCCGCCTGCACCATTTCCATGGAAGCCAGACCGTTTTCAACACCACCAGCTACGTTACACGAAGCTCAATGTCATGTGCCAGAATTATGCTCAACAAACAAAACGTATTTTTATTATATAAATAAAGAGCATATTCCAGAAAATGTCAGGCCTGTCATCACGAACACCTGGATCCCATTTCCAATATCGGCTAAAATTTGAACCATCAACTTTATAATTGAAAAACATCTTTATTTTTTTCACCCTGGGGAGTAGAGGCGGTTCTCAATTGTCTTCAAAGAATGTCTTTTAGTATTATGCACGTTTAGAAACACATTATAAGTTGTGAATCTCAAGCCAAAAAGTGTTTTTCGAAAGCATATGAGGATCTGTTGAACTCTGCGTGTGTGTGTGTGTGTGTGTGTGTGTGTGTGTGTGTCCGCGGGTGTGTATGCAGAATGAGAATAAGTTTGCAGTTCCAGATGAATCTTAGGATCGGCTTGTCAATTTTTATCAAAAAAAAAAAAAAAAACCGGCAGAGATTTTGACTGGATTTTCATTAAAACTGTAGATTGATTAGAAGAGAGTTGACATTTTAACAATATTGCATCTTCTGATCCATGAGCAAAGTCTATCTTTTCGTTCATTTAGATCGTCTTTAGTTTCTCTCAGCAATGATTTACAGTTTCCTTTGTACAGGATTTCATATGTTTTGCCATGTTTATCCCCAAGCGTTTTGTATTTTTACGCTATTGTAAATGGGACTGATTGCATTTTTATTTCAATTTTTCAGTGTTTGTTGCTAGTATATAAATACAGTGTATTTTGTATATCGATCATGCATCCTACAATGTGCTAAACCCGCTCATTTATTCTGGTGGCTTTTTTGTAGATTCCGTTGCGCCTTAGTGCCTATAAATAAAAATAATTTTACTTCTTCTCTCTGGATATATTTATAAGTACATAAATAATACCTCTTATTTCTTTTTTCTACCTAACTTTTCTGGCTGGGGCTCCCAGTACATGCTGAATAGAAACATTGAAAGCAGGTGCCCCGCCTGATGGTGGGCGGAGCCTCCGCCGGCACAATGTCCGCGCAGTGTTTTCAAAGGCGCCTTTGCCAGGTTCAGGGAGCGCCCTCCTGTTCCTTTGCCTGGAGGTGTGACTGTTGCTGTCGTTTTCTTAATCAAGAGTGGGTGTTAATTTCTTTCAAAAGCTAATTCTGCACACATTGAGATGACCGTATTCTCTTTTTCTTACTTTTTTAATATGGTGATTTACATTGTCTGACTTTTGACTATTAAACCAACTTTGCATTTCTGTGCTTGTTTTTAACCATGAATTGGCCTATTCCATCTCAATTACCATACAAGAAAGTGAACAAATTGCAGAAACGAGTCAGGCAAGCAACGGGGCGGGAAGTTACCGAGGCGATGGCACCGCCCGTGGGAAGATTTGTAAAAGCAGTTTGCACATCAAGCGGACAGCATCCCACGCATGAACTCGGGTGGTGCTGATGACAGGGGTGACACCAGAGTCCGAGCCCCGCGTCATCGTCCGGCACAGTGGGCCATGGTGTGCGCCGGGGCTCGGGGACGCCTTGTGACCAGCAGGCCTTCCCAGCTGAGGGCCCGTGACTCCCGCCTGGAGACAGCGCCTGAAGGGTCTGGAAAGGGTAGGGAACCTGGGCGTAAGGCGCGGCGGGGTTGGGCTTCTCCGGGCGCTGAGCGAGGCTCGCTGCTGTGTTAACGCGCTTGCTCTCCCAGCATCTCCGCGGGGTACACACGAGCACACGCATTTCGCAGGCGGGGGACCTGAGCCTGGGGGCTTTAGGTAACTTGCCCAAAGTCGGGGGGAAAAGTTATTGTCGAAGCCTGAATTCGAACCCTGGTCCTGAGTCCGAACCTGCACA
>NW_011889396.1:212366-215769 GCF_000151845.1 Pteropus vampyrus
CAGGGTTGACGGTGACGTGACACCATTCCCAGGCTCATCCCTTCACGCGGAATGAGGTACTGTGATAAGATCTGATAATACACTGTGTTTGGTTTTGCTTCATTTTTTTTTTCTGGTTGTCGAAAGAAAAAATAATTTCTCATCTTGCGTTTTTTCTTCCATAACTTTTTCCGTAAATCCTTGGCACACGCTGCCGCTCTTCCACTGGAGGCCACCGCCCAACACGGGGACCCGAAGCGAGTGAACGGGAGATGCTGGGGTCGGGCGCCTCCCTCAGCCGGCCGGGCTCCAGGCGGAGCAGGAGCGCCCCTCCGCGTCTGGGTCCAACCTCCGCAGCCGGGAGACAGAAGCTAGAATGCAGTTTAAAGGGTCCTGGGCAGGGCAGACCTTCTGAGAGGGCACTGTGACGTGTGACAGCGTCTTCCTCAGATTTCAGAGGTGATCGGTTCACTATCAGAAGTCACTACACACGTGAGAATTCAGCAGAGAGGGCGAGAAACTCGGCTGAGGCGACGAACCACAGTCAGACCCATAACGGTGACACGTGTCGTGTTCCAGGGGAATCGGTTTTTAACCTACGTTTTTAAATAAATTTAAGGCCGAGAACATAAGAAAGTAAAACTGTCATAACTGCAGGTTGATCTTTGGAAGAACCAAAGGAAACTTCCGGATAGAAAATGTGCGACTGAAATTAGTCATTCAGGGCACCTGTTAAACGGAGTATTAGATGACTCCATCCACAGCTGAAGGTCTCTCCAGGGACTGCTTCACGCGAGTGCTTACACGGCACAGACACGGGAATGAACTCAGCCCCGTTGAATCAAGAACTTCCATCGAAATACAGTATTATGAGACAGAAGAAGAAAACAAGCCACAAGCCAGGACATCTCTGCGACCCACGTCACAGACACACAGGACACACAGCCGCACACGGCGTGAGCCAGCGACGGGGGCACCTGACGGACAGCGGGCGGGGCGTCCACACACACTCCCGGAAGGCCACTTCGCCTCGTCACGAGCGGAGGAAACGATTAAAGCCACAACGAAGCCAGATGTCACATTCCGCAGCTCTGCAGTGAACGACCCTGTCGGTGGCGACAGGGGACCAGAGAGGTCAGCGGTCCCGCCACATGAGACCACTTGGCACAGGGGGAAGCTGAGCAGGGGGTCGCCGCCGGCCAGCAGCCCCCAGCCAGCCTGAAACAGCCCTGTGGGTGTGGGGACAGCAGCGGGCAGTGCGTGGGGTGAGTGACCACAGGCAGGAGGAGATGCTGGCTCCCTGCAGCCGTAGGACTCCATGGCACACGCGCGCACTGACCACTGACCACTGCTCCACATGTTGGGGCGATGACCGCAGACGGCATCTGGAGGGCCGGCTGGCTGCAGGCTGGCGTGACTGGCCCCCACTCCCACTCCGAGGGCGGGGACAGGGCGGGCGGGGGAGGGGAGAGGAGTGCTGTGCGATCCAACCCCAGTCCCCGTGGGCCGGAGCCGGCCCCACTGCCACCCCGCCCTCGGCGCCTCCCCTCCGCGCCCCCTCCTCAGGAACGAGGTCCCCTCCAGCCACCAAGGCACACACGCGGGGGAGCAGTCCTCTGTCCTCCTGCTCAAGGACACGCAGGGCCAGCACCTCTGCTTTGCGGCCCGGAGTCGCCCGAGGTGGCAGCACCCTGCTCCCCGAGCCCGTGCCCTTCTCCGCCGTGGGGACACCCCACCAGGCCGTCAGTGCCTGGGGGCTCTGCGCCCTCTTCCTCGCCCTGCCTCACATCATCCCTTCCAACCTCCGTGACACTACAGCTGGCTCACATCACGGAGGGCGTTCCTGTCACTCGGCACCCCGAGGGCTGACGCCGGCCGCCTAGGCTGGGGACTGGCACCTTGTCTCTCCCGTGGGCCACACCCGGCCCCTCACACCTGCCTGCACATGGGCTGTCCCTGCCCCAGGGCTGCGTGCTCAGTCGCCCTCCCAGACCCAGCAGAGGTGCCAGGGGAAGGGAGCTGACATCCAGCTCTGCAGCCTCGGGCAGGGCCGCCTGTCTGCACGCACAGCGCTGTCCGCAGCGAGCCCGGCCCCCGGGCACCGGGGCTCTGGGGGGTGCGTGTCCCTCCCACCAGCACGGGAGCATCTGGGGGTCTTTGAAGTCACAGACCCTGCTGAGGGCCACACGCACAGAGGGTGGCACGGAGCCCAGACTGGGGGGAGCCCAGGGCTGCTGGTCGACCCCTCAGAGAGCGGAGCCGCACGTCCTTGGCCTCCGTCGCCAGTTTCGTGTAAGCGAGAAACGCCCGCTGCGGTCAGCGTCGCAATCTTTTGTTGTTACCCCTGCTTTTAGCAATTAAAGCATAGTAAAGAACACGTCTACCACTCTTCGTTGGAGCCCAGTCCTCCCTGCAGACCTGCGCCTCGCACCCGCACCCCCCTTGGGGATGGGAGAGTCGGCTCTGAGAGACGCCTGAGGGACCCCCACCGTCACTGAGGGGCCCCTTCTGTGCGGGTCTGTGTGACGGCCCACGTCCCCTCGCCCCACGCCAGCTCTGCCCGGGTTCGTGTCACAAGGCGGGCGGGCGACGTCGCTCAAAGTCGCCCAAAGCTTCCGCTGCCCAAGGCCCTTCTGCTCCAGTCGGCTCCACGGCCTCATCCTAAGAACTCCACACTCGTTAAGTCATGTGATCCTTCCAACCTCTCCATGAGGGGCGCACCTTTTGGGGGACCAGCTCAGAGATAGAGCAACTGAGGCACCGAAGGCCTAACGTCCCACAACTCAGGGCACCACGCCGAGGTCCAGGGGGCGCCACGCCGAGGTCCAGGGGGTGCCACGCCGAGGTTCAAAGCCGGCGAGCGGCTCCGCCCACCCTGTGGCTGTGGCTGCGGCTGTGGCTGGCTCCCGACGAACCACTGACCTGGTCCTCTTCGACCCTAACGCCGCGCCCTGGGCTCTCGCAGGCAGAGAGGACATATTACCATGTGCTAACGACCCCGAGCGCCGAAGGGCTCCTGCCCAGGGTGGCCCCGCTCACGCAGCTTTAAACAGTTGCCTTGCGGTTCAGGCCTCGCCAAACCGGCCAGCGCGGTGCTGGGGAGGCAGGGCCAGGAACGGCCATAAGTCAGAGCCGCGGGGCTCCGCCGTGACCCAGAGGGAAGCGGCCTTTGGTCAGCGGCCTCACCATGGCCGTGAGCCGTGAGCCACACCCTCCGATTTCAGCGTTTTGTTTCATTAGTAAAATGACGCTCCCTCTGCCAGAGCCCCTGGGTCCTCGCTCAGCTTAAACACCCAAACTAACAAACGCACGGGCGGTTTCGCCAGCCGCGAAGTGAGCCGCCTTCTCAAGCGAGCTCGCGCCTCCCAGCATGAAGCTCTCAGAAACCCGTCCGTGACAGCCCACGCCACGGGAAGGCCACGCG
>NW_011889396.1:215819-217469 GCF_000151845.1 Pteropus vampyrus
CGAAGTGAGCCGCCTTCTCAAGCGAGCTCGCGCCTCCCAGCATGAAGCTCTCAGAAACCCGTCCGTGACAGCCCACGCCACGGGAAGGCCACGCGAACACCTTCCATGGGAAACGCAGGTCCCTCCCCCACCTGGGATGGCTGGCGGCCCCGGAGCCTGAGCCGGCTCACAGGCCAGAGCTGAAAGGGAGGCGTCTGACCTTGGGGACAACCGCGACCCCCGCTGGCGAGCCTCCAGCAAGGCGGCCCGGACCCGCACACCGGCATCCCCTGGAGAGTTTCAGACGAGAGGGACTCCGAGCCCCTCCCGTGTCGGAGCCCTGTGACCCTGTCTGAAGGGGAAGGGCTGGCAGGGGCCAGTACTTTCTGGACTCGCTCGGGCCTTCCGGGCTGGGGGACTCGGGAAGTCAGGGCACAGCGAGCAGGCCGGCCGCTGATGAAGACCGCCCGGGACCCCTGGCCGGTTACACGGACGTCACTGCACGCGCCGCCCCCGGCCACAGGCCCACCTCCAGGGTCGCCCGGCCCTCCGCGTTCCCCATCCAGGGCCCCTTTTCCTGCACACTGCTTGCCCCGGGTGCTATTTTTAACCAGATTAAGTGTCGGAGCGTCGTGGGGAGTAGGGAGTGCCCCACTCTGCGGTCTGCTTCAGTCTTACGCTGCTCGTTTTTATCCCGAGTTTGGGCGGCAGCTGGCTCTGTGTCCTTTCCCATGGTGAGAAGTGCACGGCATGTAGCCCTGAGGGACAGCCGAGCTCTTGGGGTCCCCTCCTGAGCACAGGGCATTATGGAATGAGCAGGCGTCCCCCTCAGCCATGGGCAGGAATCCTCCGACTTGTCACCCTGTATCGGCGATGAAGCGGGCCCTTTCCGTGACGTCCTGCCCTGGCTGCCGCTCACGGGACAATTGGAAATACATATTTCTCCTGGGATGTTGCTCAGTTGCTTAGTGCCTGAGCTTCTAACTCAAGCCTGTTCCAGCTGAAAGACACGCAGGTCCCCTCGGGAGCGCACGGCTTCATGAGTCGCCCGCACGCACAGGCGTTCCGGTCCCCCGAGGCATTTCTAGGAAGTCTCCAGAATGCTGACTGTGCCATGAACCAGTGGCCGTGTCTCCCCCACTCAGAATAAACTGAAGGAAGTGAGAACAGCCCACAGAGAACAAGACGAGGCCATTTAGTGCCAAGGCGGCTGTCAAGCAGCTGCCAACCTGTCACCCTTTACCTGGCCTCCTGGCCGGGCGCCCAGCAGGAAGCGAGTCTTTGAAGACGGCGGTCTCCGGGGAGGCGAAGCCCCTGCTGGCAGGCGAGGGGGCCGAACGGGCCGCTGCTGCCGGGAGCCTCCGGGCTGAACCGGTCACCGCGCCAGCTCAGGGACACATGTCCCCGTTCAAACACGTCGCATTAAAACGCAAAGAAAAACATACGCAGAGAACTTTCCGCAAGGAGCCAGACTTGATCGAGAGAGGAAAGTGACCCAGCAACTTACAAAGACCCGACGTCCGGAACCTTCTCTGATGAGCGGCAGCGAGCTCCTGCGTCCGGCGGGCCTGGGTCGCTGGGGCGTTGACGACTCCCGTGCGATGTTGTCACCAAACCAGGTGCTGCACAGGGACAAGGCCCGGGAGCAGCCCGCGAGGGCTCGTGGTCCGA
>NW_011889396.1:218760-219610 GCF_000151845.1 Pteropus vampyrus
GGGGGCGGGGAGGGGGCGGGAGGAAGAAGTGATAACACGCGCCCAGAGCCACGCGGGCGACGCTCAGGCCCCGGACGGCAGGAGGGGACGCGGGGGCCAGGGCGGGCTTGGGGGGGAGGGGAGCAGGAGCCCACGCCCGGTCTCGGGGCGCATCTGCAGCCAAGGGGCCCCCGTGGCCGTCGGGGTGCTGAACGACCCAGCAGACGGTGGGGTCGAGGTAGGAGGGGGCAGCCAGGGTCTCCGGGGAAGTGTTTGGGCATCGGCAGGAGACTTCGGCAGGACGGGCCTGACTGACACTAAGTCTAGGCTCCCCCAGGCGCCCAGGGACCGAGCAGAAGACGTGCCGCTGGTGGCCTGTGTGGAGGGAACCCCCCCCCCCAGAGAATCTCAGGACCGTAAGGGACGTGTTCAGTGAACTTCCTGTCCCCCCGCTCCTTAGAGGAAACGGAATCACCAGTTCTGTCGGCAGAGGTCCCACCCAGGAGCTGGCGTCCAGGGCCCCGCTCAAGCCGTGTGACCACCTGGTCCGCCACGCCGACTGTGAAGTCAGACGCGCCGTGACCCGCGCCCAGTCCAGCGCAGTCCGGGGTCGGTTACTGGATCCGCCGTCTCCCCCGTGCGAGGGGGGCTGACAGGCACGAGGTGCCAGGCTCGGCGTCTTGCAGACGCGTCCGTCAGAGCAAAGCTCCGTCCTGAAGTTGAGACTGTGCATAGAGTTTAGTGTCCTCTAAGTCCTCGCTCCTCAAGAATACCTCATTAATTCCCGACTGTTTACGTTTAGTTGATGCCCTAAGTTATACTTTCTTTAATTAATGGGAATTTTAATAAGAACACCCGGCGACAGGGAGAC
>NW_011889396.1:222585-223433 GCF_000151845.1 Pteropus vampyrus
TTTGCCAGAACTCTGCAAACGTGTCGTCCCCTTAACTGGAAAAAATTCGCCGCTCTAGTGTTTCTCCAGTCCCGGAGAGAACCGCCTGTCACTTTCTCACGCTTAAAATTTCTCTTGACGGCTGTGCAAATGGGGCCCCAGCACAGCCGGAGAAGCCCGACGCGAAGCTGAGTGGACGGGTGCGATTTGGTATGTCAAAAAGAGTCACTGAATTTTTAACTTTTTAATTTAATTATACAGGCAATGCTTACAGGAAAACAAACAATTAAAAAGAGATCATTCGCCTAGAATCCCTTGACCCAGATATGATTTCTATTGATATTTTAAGCGTATCGCCTTTTCCATCCTCCTGTGAACAAAATACGCAGCACACGAACCCGCAGACCCAGGGCGAGCGCAGCCCCAGCATTGTGGTCTTCGCCAGACGACGTGAGCACTGCCGCTCATCGGTAACTGCACGGCTGCTTTAGCGAACCTCGCCCGCGATCGAGCAGCAGGTGACGAGCGTCGGGACAGACAGATGGGTCAGAAGGAGCGGCTGAGACCGGGAAGAGTCCCTGGCGTGCAGGCCGCAGACGGCACACGGCGTCGCAGCTCGGTGGGAAAGGGAAGCCGTGTGAGAGGCGGTGACGCTGCCAGGACAGCGCACCCTCCTCCCTGAGGCTCTTGGGCCACGTCGTGCGCGAAAACAAACTCCGGGTGGATGAAAGGTATGTGCGTAATACCAGGAACAGGTCACATCGGGCTACAATTTACCTAAATACAGACTTCATGTTGAAATGGAGAACTTTTTAAAGTAAGACAAGAATCATACAAGACATAAAAGAAAAAAATGTATGTCAAGGACA
>NW_011889397.1:0-1479 GCF_000151845.1 Pteropus vampyrus
GACCACAGGGCTTGGCGATAGAGTCCACCATTCGAACCTTGCAGGTGTAGCTCTAAAGCCACTGTAATTTTTCTAGAGAGGTACAGCATGTTTTCCTTGAAGTTTTATGAGTTTCGCCTAGTTCTGCCGTTCACATTTCCCGCCAATGGCCGAATAAATTAACTTCCTCGTCGTTGTTGGTCATGGAAGGAAGTTCAAGAGCGACACAGTCTTGTCACTGGCTGAAGTTGACTGTCTCACAGGTACAGAGGATGGAAGTTCAAGATCGAGGTGCCAGAGGCGTTGGGTCCTTCTGAGACCATGACGGAGGATCTGTCACTTGGCTTTCTGTCAGCTTCCAGTGCTTTGCGGGCCATCATTCTGCGTTCCCTTGTCTTACGGTAGATGCATCACCCCGATCTCTGGCGTCACGTTCACGTTGCGTGCTCCCTGTGTGTGGGCGTCACGCCTTCATCTCAATTGAAACATCTGTTCATGGATTCCCGTCTCCAAATCAGGTGACATTCCAGGTTAGGCCTTCGACATGTGAACTTCGAGGGGACGTAGTTCAAGCCGTAATGCTGGCGAGTTACACAAACGTTACTGAGGTTCGGGATGCCCCGTTCTCCTGGGGACGCCTGGCGATGCTCGACATTTGGTAAAAGAGAGAGTTGAATGCGTGACAAAAGCCAGCTCGGCATTCGAAAGGGTTCGGCTAATTCTGCAGAATTAGCTGGATTTCAGAGAATTTGATACCTGCAAATGATCCAAAATCCAGCTGATCGAAGAGCGTGCCAAATCCCAATGGTATCGAGTTCAAATTTGTATCTCGTTGTTACCCACACGCACGCACACACACACACACACACACACACACACACACACACAATGTACTAATCATCCCTATATGCACTTTGCTGGCTGTTCACTTTTTAATGTAGTGCAATTAAATAAATGTCAAGTACTTTCTTTCCCAAGCGTTCTTCAGATGTGCTCTTAACAATTACAGCCTGCCTGCGCTGCCGCGGCATCGAAAATTGTTGGCACTTGAGAATATTTTAAGTTTGTCATACTTCCTAAGTTTGTCTAAAAATTCCTGGCAGAATTTTTAGAACGCGGGTGCAGATCCGCAGATCTGAGATCTCAGGGTTTGGCCTTCGTGGCCGTTTAATGCAGGATTTACGGTCCATGTTCTTACGATTATTAATGATTCCTGCTTTATTTTTAAGCACGAAACAGAGACTTCGAGATGGGCCCAGTAATTAAGTCAGCCAGTATAGAAACAGGGCAAATTTTAACTTGACCCCCAAAGGTATGTTTCTTATGTAAAACATGGAAATTGTGATGAAGGATCTCAAGAAGCAACTGTTTTAAAGACATCTCATCCCTTCAAGGAACGATTGGCATTTTTATTGTCCGGAAATCAACTCCATATTAATCTGCATCCCAGGGCGAGCTGCGTTTGGAGCAGCACGTACATTCGTAGTACGTCAGTGGACG
>NW_011889397.1:1596-1964 GCF_000151845.1 Pteropus vampyrus
TTGCACAGTTAACAGACTATACAGTATAGGGTAAATATAACTTTTACGTGCATTGGGAAACTAAAAGAAATCATGTTTCTCGCTTTATTGTGATAGTCTTAAAATCTTTATCGTGGTGGTCTGCAACTGAACCCACAGAATCTCCCAGGTAGGCCTGTAGTTCTAATAAATATGATTAGGCTTTTTAAAATTTCTTGACAATTTCTTGTGGCCACCCAAGTTAGTTGATTTTGAAACAGGGAAGCTCAGCGTTCCCTAAGATTGCTTACCCGAATGGTTTAAACAAGACAGGTGACATATAAAAACCAACATACTATCGCATAAAAAGGAACTGCTCATTTTCACTCACTATCTCTGATTTATCCACT
>NW_011889397.1:2014-3621 GCF_000151845.1 Pteropus vampyrus
ATTTTTATTGTCCGGAAATCAACTCCATATTAATCTGCATCCCAGGGCGAGCTGCGTTTGGAGCAGCACGTACATTCGTAGTACGTCAGTGGACGTGATCAAGCAGCATCCGCCTGCAGAATACGTGTTTCGAAGCCTCTTCTGTAGAGCGGTAATCGTTCGTTGAAAGTCCCTGGCTTTTTTTTTTTTTAATTAAAAAACAGAGCCCAGCCTAGCATTGTGTTAATGAAAACAAAGGCCTTCGAGAATATTTAGTGGATGATTTTAACTGGAAGTCAGAGCACGTAGGGAAAAGTCAAAAGGCCAGGACTGCACACAGACGTGCAATCCAGAACCAGCCATGCTTGCACAGCAGATTCGGAGCCGCTGCTCTCTACAGGCTGTTAGGAATTTCTCCTCTAACCTTCTGGAATAGGCTAGGTTAGTGCAGGGGGACACACAGGTCCATGCATGCACGCACACACGCGTGTACACACACACACACACACACACACACACTGCACTGCTATCTTTTTCATGGCCGCCTAATATTCCACCTCTAAATTACTATCATTGGACTAAGGTTTATCAATGGCCATTTCAGTTTTCCTGTCTTATTCCTGCGCTGCTGTGTCCACCCGCTTACACATATATTTCTCTTGCTTGTTAGAGTGTGTGTCTCAGGGTAGCATCGTAGAGGGGGACATCCATGCCGGATCAAAGGCCACGAGCATTTTTAGGGGGGACACCTTTGTCGGACTGCTCTGTCAAGGTGCTGCCTGATTCCCACCGTCACAACCGTTACTGTGCCTTATCGATCTATCAGCTCCCCGTCTGCTGGGAGCTTTAAAACGTAGGCTCCCATCCGTGCTTTAATTTGCATTTCTCGGCGTAAGAGAGAACGAAGAGGGTTTTGCACGTACGGAGCTGAGGTTATGTCTGTCACTGTTCTCCTCAAGGTCGCTGTTCGGTCCTGGTTGTTTGCAGCCGATGCTGTATTTTGAGTCCAGTAGCCCACGTACGGTCTGTCATCGATCACAATGATTGGCCTCTGCTTTATTAGTTCGTCAGAGCTGCCGCAAGAAAGTGCCACCGCCCGCGTGGCTTAAACAAGAGGAAAGGTGTTCGTCACCGATCCGGAGGCCGGCCGTCTGACAGGAAGGTGTCGGCACACTTGGTCCTCCAGGGAAGTGACGGGGCGGGTCAGTGCGGGTGTCTCTCCAGGGTGCGTGGGTGGTCACCTCCCTGCTCCCCGAGTCCCTTCCCATGGTGTTCTCATTCTGTGTCAGTCCCTGGGTCCCAATCAACCCTTTTTATGAGGACACCACACGCGTTGTCACCTAACTGCTCCATCTTCAGATAATGTCCCATTCTGAGGTCCTAGGTGTGAGGACCTCAACACAGATATTTTGCGGGGCACACAATTCGACCCATAGCAGGAGAGACAGCAGTGTATTTCCATCCTCAGCAAAAAAAAAAAAGTATAGCGAGAAAATATAAGATCTTTCACAGCAGCTGCAAGCTGGTTTGCACGAGGCCCTTCACCAAGCTGGGTGAGTTCCCACGCCCGTGACGGAGCATTCAGCTACAGGGAGAGGCTCGCTCTTACAGCTGACCACAGAGAGACA
>NW_011889397.1:3671-4985 GCF_000151845.1 Pteropus vampyrus
ATGGTTTAAACAAGACAGGTGACATATAAAAACCAACATACTATCGCATAAAAAGGAACTGCTCATTTTCACTCACTATCTCTGATTTATCCACTCTCTGCAAGCACTTGGCTTGAGAGAGAGTCCATAAAAAATTAATAAACGATGCCAGTCATAAAAAGGGACCCGCTATCTATAGGGTCCACTCGGTGAAAATTTGGGAACAGATATTGTATTCATTTTTCGTTGTTTTTCAGAAAACCACCTCCATCACAGACACTTAAACCAACGCCCGTGAGGGTCTCGGAGGCGCTGTGCCGGAGGGGTCTAGGTGTGGCTGAGCCGGTCCTCGCGTGGGGTCTCAGAAGGCTGTGCTCTCTCGCTTGAAGGTTCAAACGTGAAACACCCCACTTCCGAACTCGCTCGGGGCGTCGGCAGGTCTCACTGCCTTGCAGCTACGGGACTGGAGAGCCCACGTTTTTGCTACCTGTCGTCTGGAGTCTCACCCCAGGTGCTAGAGGCTGTCACAGTCCCTGGAGGCCACCCACAGCTCTACTCCTACACGGACACTTCAGTTATCAGACTCGTGTCAAGGCCTTTGGTTTGACTAGATCAGACTCACTCAGGATAATCTCTCTTTTAGCAAACTCAGAATCAACTAATTGGGGACATTAGTTGCAGCTGAGAAAGCGCTTCACCATGACCGGGTTCGTCCCCCCGGCGGAAGTAAATCCCAGCCGTGCCCCTATGGAAAGGGCGTGATTTTGATAGGGCGTGAATGCTCAGCGGACCACGGGATGACCAGCCACCACAGATGGTTCGAATGGTATTCCCAAAGGATGATGTCATCCGAGGGCACTAGGAGTAAGGGAAAAATGCATGGGTGTTAAATTAAAACGCACACACACGCACACACACACACACATGCACACACACACATGCACACACACACACACGAGTAGAAAAGTCCCAGCCTGCGCTGAGAACTGAATTCTAACTCTACTTTTCCCATCGACTTTGTGACCTAAGCAAACCAGGTAAACACACCGAGCCATGGGAGCGTCAGAGGACAGATAGCACCTTGGGACCAGAAACTGTTTATGGCCCCATCCATCTCTACCCTCCCACAGTATTAGAAGCTACGGTATATTTACAGGTTACTGACTGGAGAGATAAAAAATAATGATTAAGACCTTTGCGACACCACATGATAGCGACTAGCCACACGTGGCCATGAGCACAGGAGGCGTGGCCAGTCCAACCTGGGGTGCGCTCGAACTGTGAAATATATGTCAGATTCCAAGGATGCAGAGTAACCCCAAAATAATATATAAG
>NW_011889397.1:14870-18529 GCF_000151845.1 Pteropus vampyrus
CAGCTGGGTTCGGGAATCATCGCAGGAGCCGGAGTCAAGAAGAAGGAGGATGTGGGCTGCGTGTCCTGATCTGCAGATCCTCATTCGACTGTGAAAAGATGCCGCCCTCGACGATGCCGGCATGCAGAATACGCACACTCTGCTGTTTAATGTGAAAATGATTTTTAAAATATGTACGTAATGTCATTTAAATATGCACACATGTGTCTCTCCATATGTGTGTTTGTATATGACTTTTATATGTATGCGTATATTATAGAGAGACCGCGTAGCCGTATTATTTATATATTTACAATATATAAACATCTTCACGCATATATTTTCCTGGATCATCAGGCTATTGGAAATCACAGACTTCTACTAAATAGCGCAATTCTGTCAGTCAGTGTCTCTTTCTGACGGACTCGCATTCTTCGTACGGTCATGCTAACGTGGTTATTTGAATCTCTTACCGATTTCGCCCCGTTTTATTTTTAAAAGGTTAGAAACTTGAACAATGAATGTTGTTGATGCTATAATTTGAAATAGACATTTCAAAAAGTTCATGAGGTTAAAGACAACTGTGATGATCGTTCGATGAGGACGAAAGCAGTGACTCTCCGGCTTCCTGGAGTTTAAGGTTGACATTCTAAAGAGGAAAAAGAAAAGGAACAAGAATAAATTGCTGGACGGCTGTCCTCGACGGTGTTACCCGAAAAGAATATTTTACTGTTCGTTATTTTGTTTCGTTTTCTTTTATGAACCTAAAGTGCTCTTTTTAGCCTGGACGTCGTCATTTCAAATGCTGTGTTATCATTTTTAGGAACGTGCTGTGTAAGAAAATCACGTCTGCCTACTTTTGTTAAAAGCGCATTCCTATTGTGCCTATGCTACTCATCTTCTAGAACGTTCTTGGGATTTCAAGAGAGTCCATTTTCTGATGTCATACCTTACCAAAAAAAAAAAAAAATCCCGCGGAAGTGTGGAAACTACTCGGTGGGATGGATTATTAAAAACAGCAGCCTCTTTTTCTGTTTTCCTCCGGTTCCTATTTATTTTCTTCATGGGAGACCGAAATGATCTGAGCTGTCTCTAATCCTTTGTCGCAAGAAGAGTTACTTCCTTTTTACTTTGCCAGCGTGAAATATTATCAGGAAATAAAAAGCTCCTCCTTAGGATATGAGAAGTATCAGGAAAGTTGTTTTTTTTCTAATGCTGGTCACATTAGGGAACTCGTTTTGGGTTGGATACATTTCATCCCCGAATTGTCTTTCATTGAAAGGGAGATCAATCTGAGCTCCGCCTGCTTACACGTATTCCCACGAAGTGATTCAATCACTGGCTTTTTTATGAAAGTTCCCTAGAATACCTTGCCTTTCTTCAGCCTTACCATCTTCAGATTCCTCAGTAAAGTAAGCCCTTCCCTTGAAGCAGATGGGTCTGCTCTTGTCCCGCAGACTGTTCAGTGACATTTCTCTCTCCATCTCGAGAGGGCGAAGGGACGTTACACGTTTTACGTTTTCCAGGCCACCAGATTTTCTGCCTTGAGACCGAGTTCCTGCAGACCCGAAGGCCTTGCTCAGAGAAGCAGCGTCCCCGTGGGATACGTGGCTCGGTGACAAGGATCCCATACCTTTGCCATTTCTTGTCCCGTTTCATTTAAAACAGGTTCCGTAATCACCTCGCATAGAGGCAGCAACAGCGTGGTCCATCCTGCCATCATGGGCTCTCTGGTTTCCGTGTTCTGAGGAATAGATCACGGAATTATGAACATCCTCATGGTGTTGGAACTCAGAAACCATCCCTTTCTCTGAAGTGTGGACGTGCATTCTGCGTCTCTCTGCAGATCCTCCAAAATATCAAAAAAAAAAAAGAAAAAAAAATCAGCACCTGCTTAGCTGCCTCTCTTAAAACTCGACTTTCGATTTTCTCACTCAAAATTTTGTAAAAGTATGAGAGTTGCAAAACAGAGAAAAATCCTTCGACTTCATCCATGCATTTATCTTCGCAGTTTCTCCCGATAAATAATAAAAAAGGCAAAATGACCCAAGGGCATAGCAGTGCCTAAAACGGCAGATAGCAGAGCGAAGAAAATGTGCGTCAAATCTTTTTGTGCTTAGATAAAAACACGAAATGTAAATCATTTAAAGATTTTTTTTTTAAAATTTAGATGTACACTGCTCTCTTTGTAGATCATCCGTATTTAATTTTTGTTGTATAAAACAGAGCCACGTTGGTTTGACTCAGTCACACAAACGTGGATGAAAACGGTTTCGTCACGTAGCCATCACAATTCATTTCGCTTGCTTACTTTCCACGAGACACCTAAAACCCTAGCTCTCGGCACTGAGAGGGGACATGGACTTTTTTAGGGGAGATTTTCTGGACATAGTTGAAAACTATGAAAAAAGAAATAGACAGACTTTTTGAGGCAGGTTTTACCATTTGAAGTACATATAGCAATATTTGACCCTAGTTTCCTTAACCAGCACTACGAAAATACAGGTGTTACAAATTAGGCAAAGTGTCCTTTCAAAGCTAATAAACCGAAGCTGAAAAAAAGCACCCCAAATAAATACGAGTACACAACTATCTACGTACGGCATAAAGTGGCCAGCTGCTCAACTACCCACTTTGTCTTGCTTGAACAGGCAGAAAGACCCGAGCACCAGACACACAGCCACGCAGTGGCATTCACGGCCTTGATGCTCAAAGTCTAGTCCACGGATGCCACGTCGGCCTCATTTCCCAGCTCGTGAAAACAGGCAGAACCTCCATCTTCCCCTGGACTCGATCCATCAGTCTTTATTGCAACAAGACCCGCCTCTCATGATTCCTGCACACCCATGTGTAAGAAGGGGCCGTGCGAGAGGAAAGGCACCCACAGCCGCTTGTCCGGAAACTTCCGTGCATAAAGAAGTCACCGTTTGTTGGCCCGGAACAGGTGGCATTAGCCATTCTCTCTGAGAGGCGCGAAAGTGGTGTTGTCATGTGACTCGCCGGTTCCACGCAGCAGGTCCTGGAGTGACCTCCACGTGTCACTGAGTAAGCAAGAAGTGAGCAGGAAGGCGCGTGTTGGCGCTCACGCCACGCCCCGCTCAGTTTCCCGGGCGCATCATCCTGCGGTTTCATGGTCATAAACACTTCACGATTCTGAGCGATCTGTAATGGGCGTGCGCGCCTCTGAGACCTGATGGGGGATCCACAGCAAAAAGGAGTTGTCCTCGAAGTCACGTGACAGTCAACCTGTAGATTCTCAAGTCAACACAAATCGGCGGCTTAAGAGACCGCGCAGCCTTTCTCAAATGCTGGTCTTAGGGAGAGGGAAGGAGGCGATGTGGCCCCAACTCATCCGTGCCCGAAACTTTTGGACTGGGGACCACTTTATCCTCATCAAAATGACTGAGGACCACGAAGAACCTTTCTGATGTGCATTCTATTTATCAACATTTTACTAAGGTAGAAATGAAAACCTGCAAACAATTAAAGACTTGACTTATTGCTGTATTAAATGTCTATGTGATACAACAAGCCGTTGGCATGCTAATAGAAATAACACTTTTAATGAAAATAATGATATTAAATAGCGATTAAGGTCCCGTTGTTTCGAATCCACACAAATCTCCTTAGCGACGTTGATAAAAGACGGGCGGGTTTTTATACCGTCTTCTGCGCTCGAT
>NW_011889397.1:18579-19083 GCF_000151845.1 Pteropus vampyrus
GGGTGTCCTCATAAGGCTATTCTAGGGTGGATCAGACGGGATGCAGACAAGATGCGAACCAGCGGGTAAGCGTCGTTTTAGGACTGATAGTTGTATGAGGCGGACAGGTAGGATCTGGGTGGGGCTGGGAGACCCACAGACCCGTGCGAGTCTGACTTCGACCGATTCCACAGCAGGGACCTGCAGAGTGGACATGCCTCGGAAGCTGTTTCGAGTCCTCTCTCTTTCCCCTCTGCATGGTCACTCTCAAGTGCTTTGCAGTCGAGTTTCGGGTAGTGTCCTAACTTCACGTTCGCTGTGGCAGACGGAGGGTCAAGCTTGTG
Organism: Pteropus vampyrus; assembly: GCF_000151845.1. NCBI lineage: Eukaryota > Metazoa > Chordata > Mammalia > Chiroptera > Pteropodidae > Pteropus > Pteropus vampyrus. The sequence goes on from NW_011889397.1 coordinate 18,903, forward strand.
CCCGGGCTTCGCAAAGGTGGCTTGGCTTGAGAGGGCAGCATGAGGTGCCAGGACGGGACTTCAGGGCTGTCCACTCAGATGTCACATTGTCGGGAGGGACGGAGGATGGGGCCAAATCTCCGCGTGGCTGCCCGCTTCTTGGTGACTGCTAGAGATGCTTTAGCAGGAATGCAGTCAAATG
>NW_011889397.1:25288-38150 GCF_000151845.1 Pteropus vampyrus
TCTTCCCCTGGACTCGATCCATCAGTCTTTATTGCAACAAGACCCGCCTCTCATGATTCCTGCACACCCATGTGTAAGAAGGGGCCGTGCGAGAGGAAAGGCACCCACAGCCGCTTGTCCGGAAACTTCCGTGCATAAAGAAGTCACCGTTTGTTGGCCCGGAACAGGTGGCATTAGCCATTCTCTCTGAGAGGCGCGAAACTGGTGTTGTCATGTGACTCGCCGGTTCCACGCAGCAGGTCCTGGAGTGACCTCCACGTGTCACTGAGTAAGCAAGAAGTGAGCAGGAAGGCGCGTGTTGGTGCTCACGCCACGCCCCGCTCAGTTTCCCGGGCGCATCATCCTGCGGTTTCATGGTCATAAACACTTCACGATTCTGAGCGATCTGTAATGGGCGTGCGCGCCTCTGAGACCTGATGGGGGATCCACAGCAAAAAGGAGTTGTCCTCGAAGTCACGTGACAGTCAACCTGTAGATTCTCAAGTCAACACAAATCGGCGGCTTAAGAGACCGCGCAGCCTTTCTCAAATGCTGGTCTTAGGGAGAGGGAAGGAGGCGATGTGGCCCCAACTCATCCGTGCCCGAAACTTTTGGACTGGGGACCACTTTATCCTCATCAAAATGACTGAGGACCACGAAGAACCTTTCTGATGTGCATTCTATTTATCAACATTTTACTAAGGTAGAAATGAAAACCTGCAAACAATTAAAGCCTTGACTTATTGCTGTATTAAATGTCTATGTGATACAACAAGCCGTTGGCATGCTAATAGAAATAACACTTTTAATGAAAATAATGATATTAAATAGCGATTAAGGTCCCGTTGTTTCGAATCCACACAAATCTCCTTAGCGACGTTGATAAAAGACGGGCGGGTTTTTATACCGTCTTCTGCGCTCGATATGTTATAACATCACACGTCCCGCAGTCTCTGGAAAACTCACGAGGGCATGAAAGAGGCCACAGCGTCCGATCGTTGTCATCACAAAGTTTTGGCCCAGGGATCCCTCGGAAGGATCTTGCAGACATGTAGGGATTCCCCAGGCACAATCTTAATGGGTCGCATGCTGGCTCTCGTGCGTCCCATAATACAGACGAGAAGCAGCCCCGTCATTTGTAGGGACCGGTGCAAAATGATGTGGCCCCTTGATGCGAAATTAGCGTGACTGTCGAGCAGGTGACAGCTGACCAGGAGGGCTCGTGGGGGAAGCCTCTTGTGAGCAGGATGCAAGCAAACGAAACTGTACCTGCAGGAGCCGGACACAGGTAATAACTCGGAGCATCTCGGGGGAGGAAGGCAGAGGCTGCGTGTTTCCCACTGTCCTTGTATTTTTCCAGCCACTGTAGATATTTGCTGTGCAGATTATCTCTCGGATGCAAGTCCCAGGCACACGACAATGCACCGTGCAAATAACACCTGCGTTTATTTTCATTTATTTTGTTCCTGACGGTGCAACTTATTTTATTATTTTTGTCCTGAAAGTTCACAGTGAGAATATTCAAGTGCCATTAATGCCTGTCCCAAACTGCTGGCAATTACTTTAAAAAAAAAGTGGCTCTGTCTGAGATTAATAATAATACACATTCTACCAAAAAGAGGACGAAGCATATAATTAGGGAAGTCTAATTAAAGCTGAGGTGTTGCTGGGTGCCTCTCGTCCGAGTGCCAGCTTCCATCTGTAACCCTGCAAACAGTTTGTCTACAGGGCACGGTAGACGGCCAATTATGCTGGCATCGGGTACAGTCGAAAAAGTGGCATTTACTGTACATTGGAACGCAAGAGAGAATGGACAGCGTGCGCTGGAAAAAACCAGCTCCCAGTGGTCTACACAGAAGCAGGTTCGCAGAGCAAAAATCACGAGTCATCGTGAGTAAGGGCTTCAGGGTCGCGGGCTGTGCTGAGTGGCCAGCTGTGACGCAGGCTCCAGCCAGCTGCTTTATTCAGCTCCTGGTGGCATCCCTTGCATGTCTGTGTGACTCTAGCCAGGTGGCCCCGGACAGGAGAGATCTGTCAGACCTCTCGGGATGGGGGGGTCGGTGTCATTCTCGTAAGAGCAGAAAGGAAAGAACAGAGCTACACATTCCATGCTCACCAGGAGACATGCCCCGGCCCCACAATCAGGCAGAGTGCGCCTCTGAAACTTCCTCGTGCGCTGGCCTTCACGTGGCACGTGGTGACATTCCCGTGCAGCTACGACCCGTAAGAAGAGCTAAATAATCGTTTTAACCAGAAGCTAGAGTCAAGCATACCTCGTCTGTTACGGTTTGGGATCAGCTTCACGTGTCACGCCCGTGGCTATCTCCCCGAGGTCCCTTTGAACTACTCATCACTGACCTTCACTCATCACCAGCCCCCCGGGGTGGGGGGCACACAGCCAGCATTCCGTTACGCACACCTCCATGACAGAGCGGGCGCGTGCGAATTCACAAACAAAATATGTAACGACTTCTTTGACTCCCCCCTCCGACATCTGTCTAGGTGTGGAAAGATGCCAACGATGCCCCGGAAATATTCCCAAGAGAGAGGTGGGTAACCTACAAAAGCCTGAGCTTGCCCTGGGCCCTACCAGGTAGACAGGACACGCCGAGGAGGGATGAGATGGGACACCCAGGCTCATCTTGTCTCAGGCGAGTGCAGGGCAGGAAATAACGACTCTCTCTCTCCCCTCCCAGGTTCTTGGCTGAGGCTCCCCACTGTACCAAAACAAAGATAAAGAAGAGAGAAAAGCAGAGTTTAATTACATGGATCCCCCCGGTATGCACGGCACACACCCAGGAGAACTGAGTGACTCCTGGAAATGGCCCAAGACAGCGAAGATGCCATGTCCAGCTAAAGACAGGAGACGTTACGGGGGCAAAGCACAGCAAATAGGGTCCGGTTTATGCCGATTGAAACCATCGTCTTGTGCACTGATTAGTTTGTGGAGATTTAGAATCATCCTGCTGTTTCTGACACAAAGAAGGGGGACACCCTTCCAAGTGGCGATGTCCCTTATAAAGGCAGACGCCCCTCACAAGAGGCCAGCGTCTCCGCAGGCTTTCGGAGACCTGTGTCTACTGTTTCTTAAAAACATAACGAGCTCAAGCTAATCCTTGGGCCAAGAGGCGCATCTTGGGGTGGCAAACTCTGCTCCCGTCCCATAGCGAACCAAGTGGCATTCAAGCCACCACCTGGCCGTGACGATAACAGTACCCGCCTCCCAAGGCGGTGACAGTGATTCCATGTGTGACGAGCGCATGGAACTTTACCCGACAAAGAGTATCATTAGAGTGATTTTCAGCAAGGCATGAATCTAGCGAAGACAGGCTTTGAATAACCATCCAGTGGTGTTTCAAGGGACAACAGTACGGGAAAAAATTAGATGTGAGTTGAAGCAAGGGTGAACTCTTATCCTCCACAGCGCAATGCCTTAAACAGTGACAGGGGGACTCACGCTCAGTCCTAGCCATTAACTAGTATTGAAATGGTCAGCGGTTTGATCTGTTGGTCTTCAATCACGTGGACCGCTGTGCCCTGTGCCCCGTCTGCAGCTCCTTCTGGAAGAATCACCATGGACTGTCTTTTTTCCCATGCCCTGAATACCGTGGATCGGACACGTGGAGGTCACCTGCCCCAAGAGGAGTAGAAAGCGTGGACACGCCAGGTGTGCTCCGCGTGGAGGGGTGAAGCAGGCCACTAAAACGCTCCTTTCGGAAATCCCAGCTGGCTGATAACGAGAACTCGAGCTCCGAGCGGGCGAGAGCTGAGTCTGTGAGCAAGAACGACGAAGGAGACAGGCAACCTGCACGGACCACGGCAAAGATGCTGTGACGAAGCCCAGGCTGACGAGGGGACAGCGGAGGACGTGAGGGAGAGAGACGGGGGAAGGAGAGGACCAGGCAGAAGACCGGAGAGCAGGGACCGGCAGCCTACATGGAAGAGGAGACTAGGTGTCTGCAAACTTAGCCTGGTGACAGCCTGAGGTCTGAGTCTCCCGGTCCATGAACACCTTGAGAGCAAACTGTCTGTACTCTCGCGGGTCTTGGAAGATCTGTTCGTTGTCAACACATGAAACAGAACAGAATCAGATACTAACGTTTGCTTTGCCTGTATTAAATTCCGCAGGCTGAAATGTAGAAAGCTTGACATTGAGATGATTAAGAGACGACATTAAAAAGCATCAGAGTAAGTCCCCCTCACGAAATTCACTATGAACCTGGCTAATATTTCATCCAACAGTTTTTTTTCCAAGTCCATTTTGATATATTACGATGATATGTATACCAAATTTATTTCTTAATACTTAATATAGTCTATTTTCTAAATTCGTATATGCTTTCTATGGCCTTTACTTTCGATTTATAATAGTCCATTGAATTGAGTTAAACATTTACCAATAGTAGATACGTAAATTATGGATCCTTTTTCAGTCTTCCTGACTTGGTTTTATTCCTACTGAATCTACAGATGACACCCACAAGCATTTTCCTTAAAGTCTCTGCATTATTTTTAAATCGTCTCACAGCATTTGTTGTAGAAAAATCCCTGAGGATAATCTATTTTTTTTTTCCTTCCATTTTTAGGCTACTTCTTTTTCCCTGGTCAAATGCATATATACACACACATGCACACACACATACATATATATATACACATACATACATACATATACATATATATATATGCACTTGACCAGAAAATATATATATATGTATAATACATATAATTCTTTTTTCCATGAAATTCTTGGGAAACCCTCTTAGCCCCAAACTCAATTCTTCTCTTAGCTGAGTAAAATGTTTTTGTACGATGTTCTCAGGATTCTTCTGTCCTCTACTGTTATTTATTGCCCAAAGTTTCATCTCTTCTTTGGAATGTGAAGGAAGCTTCTGGTGGACCCTTTGAGCCTCAAGACATTTAATAAATTCTTTCCTTTAAAACATTTAAAACATTTCCCTTGCGTTTGTGTCTACCGAGTCTAGTTTTCTTCCCTATCACTATGTTGATTTGCCCAAGTTTCGCTGTTTCTTTTTTTAGATTGCAAAGCAGACCTTCTTCTTGGTATAGCATTTCTGAATTCCAGAAAATCTTTCGCTACCTTTGTCTGTTATTCATTATCTCAGCTAACTATTTTGTTGCCTGTTTTTTTTTCTTTTTTCATAAATGCAATAGAATTGCATATTTAATACCTTGGAGCAGTATTTTCCAGTGCTTTCTCTTTTTATCTGTCCGATCCATTCACGGAGGCTTCTTTTCTGCACCCTTCCAAACTTTTGCAGAATTACAACCCCTGCAAAATACTGCAGAATTTCCTCCTAATCCCTGTGTTGTTCTTCGACCTTGCCATTGACTCATTCGCTGGAGAGTCTCTGCAGCTTCACCTGCTGTCGCCCCTCCCCCCCACCACACACACACTTTACACATTCTTAACTTCCTGCAGCTAGCAAGTGAGCCATGTGCCATGGCGGCTACGGTTCGTAATACTGTATCGTATCCTTGATACTAAGACAGGACAAAGTGAAAGTTCTCATCACGAGAAAGAAACCAGGAAACTGTGTGGCTGACATGTCAGCCGGACTTACTGTGATTATGTTGCAACATCTACCCATATCGAATCATCATGTTTTACGCCTGAGATTAATATAATGTTCTGTGTCAATTCTGTGTCAAGTGAAAAAGAAACCATAAACCAAAAAAAGGAACCTTGGACACCTTGATTTCGGACCTCCAGTTCCAGAATTTTGAGAGAATACATATCTATCGTTTAAGCCAAAAAATAAGTGATTGACTGGGAGGAAAAAATGGACAGCAGGGTCTCGTCCCTTCTACCTCGGTTTTGAAAGATGGTGCCTGCTTCCCTTTCCCTACACTCCCCATGTCCATCCTCCAGCTTCCCTTCCCACCGACACGTCATCTCGCTGTGGACTGGGCATCCCTCACGTGCGTCTGTGATTCCTCGCGCTCTACCTAAGACAGCTTCCCCGGTGGATTTCGCACTCCGTGGGGGCAGGGGAAATAGGGCTCATCCACCAGTGTGTCTTCACCGCATCATCTCAGTGCAGTCGAAACAGTGATGAGTCAGCCTTTCTCTCGCGTCCATTCATTATTTAAGAGCTTGTGCCTCTGAGTCGAGGAAGACCCAGGAAAGCCTGAGGTTTACAGAAAGCGCACACAGTCGGAACCTTGTCGCTGCAAGGTGTGCTTTCGACATCCAGCTAGCGTTACACAATTATGCCATGAGACTTCTAAGAACAGGTTTGAAGCCAATCAGCTGTTTTTCACTGGGTTTCGGGGTGCCGGGCGTTGGGGGCGCCTGTGCTTCCCCGAGCCGCTGCAAGCTTTTCCGATGTTGGCCCTTCCATTCGTCACAAACACCTGGCGACCCAGCTGTTACTGTCCCCATTTTCAGAATAAAGAAACTGAACAGGAGAAGTGGTTCCCCAGCAAATGGCAAGATGCACCACAGTTCGACTCCAGGTGGCTCTGAGTCTCTTGGTGCTGGTTGAAAATCCAGATTTTGTGCCTCAAAAAGAAAGCTCCGGCAGCCCCTTTGGGAGGCGCTTTGCTTGATTTTCAAAACTGTGCTTCCTTCCCTGACACCTCCAGCTTGCTGCTGGTCTCAGGACCACAGCGACCGCATTTTGGCTCCACACACATGAGAGGCTTGGCTCACGTGTGACGCCCCCTCCTTCCTCACGAGAACGGAATTTTCCATCCAAAGTCTTGGTGTTCGAGATAAAAAGGTGCCCTCCTTGTTTTCAACACGCCCTCCCCCACCCAGAATTAGGCCGTGCAAAGTCAGAACCATCCTACAGTGCCATGAAATTCTTAAACTTGCATGGGGTAAATTAGAATCTTTCCAGAAAAATGACTATTATGCCACCAATGGCAAAAGCACTAAAGCTTTTTTTTTTTTAGCGTTCCTTGAACGTTACAGTATAGACCCGTTTATCATTACCCAATAGAAACACGGAGAACATTTGTTGTGAACTTGTAATTGTAATGTCTTCTTGAATTTGCTGCCCACAGGCAATTCTGGAAAGAAATTTCGCAGTGGCTTTGGTTGCATGTAGTGTACGTGTGGCGGATAACGTGACAACCATGGTCAACTAGAGAGAAAGCAAAGCCTCCAGCGTAAGCGTCCTGTATTGTGGCCGTGACATCCAACTGTCTCCATCACTCGGGCCAGACGTGCTGTGTCCTTGACATCGCTTTAAGGCTGAAGTCTGTCTTTTTCCTCCATGGAAGGCTCGAGGACCCTCTCAGCTCCCCTCATGTATCTTGATGTTTGAGTCAGACCCTCTCACAGGCGAGGTCTGATCATCGCAGAGTCTCGAGTTCCGTCGCAAACCTACTCAAGGGCTCATTTAGAACCGCTTGCGAGAAAGCTCTGAAGACAAAACTGATCTGCTAGATACAATCCCCTTAACGTGAGGAAAGGAACATATTTACCTAGATATGCTGAAAGATTTAGAACAAAGTTTGGGTACAACATCCGTTCAGTCCTTGTCTGTGGTATGTGTGTAGCTCCAAGCATATTTTAGAGAGTTCAGGAAGTACAGTCACGCTCGTGTTTTCCATTTTCTTTTTCTTTTTAAAGTTTACACATTTGAGACTATCTATACGATGTGGTTTCAAAAACACGTTCCTTGGAAGCTGCATTTGCAAGAAAATAGACAAGGTCAGATGAGTTATCTTTCTTATCACTCGATCCTGAGATCCTTTCCGATAAGCCAGTGGGTGGAAACTACCAGAAATGTGGCTTATGCCAAGAATGCACCCTACTGACCCTACTATTTTTAATGAGCCCTTGGGTTTATGCAGAACAAATTTGCTTATACATTTTTGTGAACAGCAAGTACTGAAATTTCTGGCCAAAGACGGTTGAGAGAAGACATGTGTACTATATCATCTTTTCTTAAAATCCACCATAAATAAGTGAAATAATGAAAAGTAGGGGGGAAAATAGTCTCTGTCTTTATGAGAGAACTTCCAGAGAGCCAATCACAATGAGTCATGACTGCTGATTGGACATGGAACCTGGATTTTGAAGAAAAAATGTATGTGATGAGCTTTGGTTCTTAGAGAAGGAAATTCAAAAAAAAACTGAGAAACTTTTCCAACTCATATCATGGGAAAGAAAGTTCATCAAGCGTCTTGATGCCAGGAAGACACTGAAGAGAAGGGGAAAGGGGAAAGAGACCTGCCAAAGAAATGACAGACACCTTAGAAGGAAAATAGAATCAACATGTCTGATCCTACTCAATACAGTCAAAGCAGAGGAGAGCAGACGCAGATAATCGCATGCTTCCTGGTCTTTCCTTTCTCACCAGAGACCTTGGCCAAGGAGAACTATGCCAAGAACAGGCAGACAGGAAGTGGCGTCCAAATCACTTTTTACAGAAGAACCATTTGTTAGTCCAGATTAGCTGGTTTGGATACCGTGTGAGAAAGGCTTCTGTAATGTTTGAGCCATTATACATTTGGGGGCTTGTTTCATCAGCCAGGATTATGTTACCTAACACAGTGCATGATTGTGCTTTGCTGTGGAAAACTGAGTTAAATATTTTGCTCTCCGTTAATTCCAACCTTGGATGAGAGTTCAGATATTCCTGGAATTCATCTTCTCTGTCCTTGCTTGATTGGGCCAGTCCTCAAAGCAGAGGGTGGGGCTGAGAAAGACAGGTGGCCACACCAGGGTGGGCAGAGAGCCCCAGAGATGGCAGAGCTAGTGTAAGGGGTGACCACGTGGGAAGGCTGCATGCTGTGGGATGCTGAGGTCCGAATGAGGGGAGGGGGTGCCTGGGGGGAGGAGAGGGAGCAAGACCAGCTACGGGACACTGGACACGTTGGCACATCTATTTGGAAAGATGGAAGCCCGTTATCGCTCAGATAAGGGAGTTAAAAGTAAGGATAAAGCTACATGAAGACGGTCACGTGACAATGGAATTACAGGTGTCGATGTTGACTCATGGTTTTTGATGCAGTCAGAGACATAAAGAAATAAATACGGATACAAACGTATGCAAGTATTCCCTGGCTCCGTTCGTGAAGACGACCCGGGAACAGGAATCATTTGGGCTCCTACTTACCATGCATTCTTCATGAAGACCTGGCCGGGCCCCTTACAAGAATGGCAGGGCCCAGAGCTGGGGCAGGGAAAGTCCAAAACGAGTGAGGAATATCTCATACCAGAAAAGACCTCAAGGGTGAGATCATCTCAAGACATGGAAACTAATTGAGAGAAGCTGTCACCACCTCAACTGGGAACAGTTGGAGTATCACTGTAACTAATGATAGTAATGGATTATAAACCACTAAATGAAATGAAAAGCCACGGGGACATAGCGAAATAAACAAATCCATAGAACGTTGGCTGAGAATCAGGTATTTTCATAGTTCGAAAGAGCTACCCGATGGATGTTGGCTTCAGTACAAAGGATGGATAAGCCATTGAGATGAAGCAGGCAGACATCGCCAATCACATGATCGAGGTGATGATCACTGATACTGGCAGTGGCACAAGATAGGACCGGTCCCCATTCCTCCATTGCCTTCTGGAGCATCCCCAGGTTCCCCTCCCTCTGTCTTATCTGTCTTGAGACTTTGAGAGACCGTATTTTCTTTATTTGCTTTCGTGATGGCTCAGCATCTCCACGCTTGATAGTATTCTAGAATGGCTTCCTAAAGCCACGCATAGGAAAAAAGAATAAAATATATACGTGTTATGTAAAAGGAGGTAGCGTTATTTTCAGAAGGGTTAGTGTTCTAACTAAAACCTAAGAGAATTTACCGACGGAAAATGAATTCATTAAGACATTCAAGTAACACGATCGTTTATGAGATTAACGCAAAAATTCAATAATTTCTCCCATGTTAGTAATAATAGAGAAGAGAGGAAGATAACTCACATAGCCAAAGAAGAAAAATATGAAGAAACTCTCAATTAACTAAGGCTATGTACAATATATATTTAGAGAAAACGTGGAAACATTATCAACATACATTAAATAAGAATTAAGTAAGTAGAAAAATGTGTTATTTTTTCTTGGCAAGGAAGACTCAGCATTGTAAAAACGTCAATCTCCCTAAATTCATTTCTAAATTGAGGACAATCTCAACATCAATGCTGACAGGATCTTTCGAGTGCTACAGAAGATGATTATCGGAGTAAAGAGGAAGGAACAGCTCCACTCGATATTCAGATGTAGAACAAATCTACATTAGAGCTACCTGGTGTTGACACAGGAATGTGCACAGAGAGCCATCGACAGGACAGAGAGTCAGAAAACAGATAGAATGACATACAAAGAGGAATTAACTGTATGACAAACACACTGTCCCAAGTCAGCGAGGAAGGGAGAGACAGCACAGCTGACAAACCGCTGTGGGCTAGCGATGTATCCATCAAACCAAAAAACACCTGTTGGTCTCACACCCTGGGAATTCTCTATATACAGAATCATGACATCTGCACTTAAAAAATCGTTTTCCCTCTTCCTTCCCTATGCTCATGCCTTTGCATTTTCTTTCTTAACTGCCCTGGCTAGAATGTCCACTAAGATGCTGGGTGGACGTGGGGTGAGCAGACACCCTTGTTCTCTTCCTCATCTTAGTGGGAAGATACCCAGCCTTCCACCACGAAGGAAGATGTTCCCACTTGCTTCCGCGTAGACGCCCCACAGAGGTTTTTCTTGGTTTTCTATACACGGACGAAGAGCACTAAAATCAAGTTAATGGTCTGTGTTCAGATTTTGACATAGATACGTCCACTCACTGTTTCCAAAATATGGCCACTGCGAGATGTGCCATTATTTAATAAACGACCTTAAATTTATATTAATAGTAAAGTGTGAATTCCCAAATAGCATCAGGAGAATCTAATATTTACCAAAATTCAATGTTCCCCATCCCCCCCTCAAAAAAAATTTTAAAAACAAGCTTAAGATTGATCCTATGATATTCAAATACACATTTTAATTATATTCTAGCAATGTTAACTAAAAAGTCTTGGTAATCTTAGAAATTTTGGAAACAAGAAAAAGTGCGTTTTTAAATCATTCCGAGTGACTTAATTCACTTGTTAGTTTTGGTTTAAAAACAATAATGCTCTGTTATAAACTGTAAAGCACTTTTCGGTTTACAAAATACTTCCATAACCATTATCTCGTTTTCATCTCTCCACGTTGAGAGAGACAAAGCGTCTTTTCATTTGAGGAACGAGGAAACAGAGTTTCAGTGTTATTCGAACGTAAATGAACACAGAGGTGTGATGGTGAAGCTGTAGTAACATTTACGTTTCCCCAGCCCCTCTCCAGAGAGTTCGTCTACACTCGCTGTTCCTTCTACTCGATACGATGTTTGCAGAATTGGTTATAAATCTTACCACCACCTGTAGCTTTCAGCATAGAGGACAAAAACGGGCAAACTTGGATTGGTTAAAAAAAAAAAAAAGAACAGAAAGCGGAAACAGCATTCACATATCACATGGCATTGGGATGGCGGATGAAAGCTGTATTTAAAAATTCGGTGATGGGCTGTTGGCGTTAATTAACGCTAACCTACTTTTGCTATTCAAGCGCCTAAGTGCAATGAGTTAATTGATGTGTGATGTTTAGTTCAAAACTTTTCTAAATACATATTTTAGGTAAATACGCTCCAATATCCTGGGTGGGATTTTATTTTCTCAACAGTCTCTGAAATGCCCCCGAATCCATCATGAAATTTATCTGAAATACTTAAAAGAGATACCAATTTCTACACTAGTTTAGTTAGAATTTACCATGTTGCTCTGTGTGTTTCTTTTTGAGATATCTAGATCATAGTGAAGAATTCTAAAATTCCTGTATTTTACCTGTTTTTTCCTTCCAAAAAGTGGTAACCCCAGTCTAAATGGGAGAAGATCGTCAGACAAATCCCAGTTGGGTGACGTTTTTCAAAATACCTGACCAGTCTCCCTCCAAACTGTACAGGTCAACAAACACAAGGAAGGTCTGAAAAATTGTCACAGACAAGAAATGCCTAAGATGGCGTGGAGTGAAGGTCACATGGGATCCTGGCACAGACAAGGAATCCTAGGTCAAAACTAAGGGAATGCGAATAAACGGACGATGGATCAACACCAGACTGCCAGCCCTTCTGCGGCGCTGGACAGGACCAAGCCCTAAGGCATCTCCCTCCTCTTAAGCGGAGCTTGGCCCAGCCGTTGATGACGTCACAGTGTTGCAGCTCCGCCCGCCTGTGACGTCAGCGGTCTCCAGGCGATGGGCGGAGACGCTCACGATTACGGGGCGGCTGGGCACCTTGGTTCACCTGCACCGTGGGCCGCGAACAGTGTCCCCCTTTCTAAAGCTTTCCCAGAGGATGCTGCTCATTCGCTGTCCAGTCTGCAGCAGAGGTAAGGGTATGTATTTTTAACACCTGCCTTGTACTGTGTCTTGATCCTTTCGTTTGGGGGTTGGAGGGCATGGGGGCCGCATTTTCCCGGAAAGGGAAAGAAACGGAAAGGAAAGGAACACGAGAGAGAGAGAGACAGAGAGACAGAGAGACAGAGAGACAGAGAGACAGAGAGACAGAGAGAGACAGAGACAGAGAGAGACAGAGACAGAGAGAGTCACAGAACTGGAGAAATAAGATGGGAATGAGAAATAAGAAAGGGCTTAGCTCTGACGAGGAGGGCGAAAGAATTCAAACGTGATGGGACGATTGCCCTGAATCTCGGTTAAGAGGGTCCTTTCGTGGGAAGGTAGGGGAGAGGTTTCGTGGTCCATCTGAAGAATCAAAGTCACCCATAGACTCGGTAGAGGGGTTCGCGTGGAGGCCGTAGGGCTTGAAGGTCAAGGGGTAGGTCAGCTCAGATGGGACAGGACGGTGGATTCCA
>NW_011889397.1:38200-40584 GCF_000151845.1 Pteropus vampyrus
AGATCATAGTGAAGAATTCTAAAATTCCTGTATTTTACCTGTTTTTTCCTTCCAAAAAGTGGTAACCCCAGTCTAAATGGGAGAAGATCGTCAGACAAATCCCAGTTGGGTGACGTTTTTCAAAATACCTGACCAGTCTCCCTCCAAACTGTACAGGTCAACAAACACAAGGAAGGTCTGAAAAATTGTCACAGACAAGAAATGCCTAAGATGGCGTGGAGTGAAGGTCACATGAGATCCTGGCACAGACAAGGAATCCTAGGTCAAAACTAAGGGAATGCGAATAAACGGACGATGGATCAACACCAGACCGCCAGCCCTTCTGCGGCGCTGGACAGGACCAAGCCCTAAGGCATCTCCCTCCTCTTAAGCGGAGCTTGGCCCAGCCGTTGATGACGTCACAGTGTTGCAGCTCCGCCCGCCTGTGACGTCAGCGGTCTCCAGGCGATGGGCGGAGACGCTCACGATTACGGGGCGGCTGGGCACCTTGGTTCACCTGCACCGTGGGCCGCGAACAGTGTCCCCCTTTCTAAAGCTTTCCCAGAGGATGCTGCTCATTCGCTGTCCAGTCTGCAGCAGAGGTAAGGGTATGTATTTTTAACACCTGCCTTGTACTGTGTCTTGATCCTTTCGTTTGGGGGTTGGAGGGCATGGGGGCCGCATTTTCCCGGAAAGGGAAAGAAACGGAAAGGAAAGGAACACGAGAGAGAGAGAGACAGAGAGACAGAGAGACAGAGAGACAGAGAGACAGAGAGACAGAGAGAGACAGAGACAGAGAGAGACAGAGACAGAGAGAGTCACAGAACTGGAGAAATAAGATGGGAATGAGAAATAAGAAAGGGCTTAGCTCTGACGAGGAGGGCGAAAGAATTCAAACGTGATGGGACGATTGCCCTGAATCTCGGTTAAGAGGGTCCTTTCGTGGGAAGGTAGGGGAGAGGTTTCGTGGTCCATCTGAAGAATCAAAGTCACCCATAGACTCGGTAGAGGGGTTCGCGTGGAGGCCGTAGGGCTTGAAGGTCAAGGGGTAGGTCAGCTCAGATGGGACAGGACGGTGGATTCCACGCTAGCGGATTTCAGTGTTGTTCAGCAGGCACTTGAGAACTGAAGCATGTGACCTTGGGGGGCGGGGGCGAGGGTTTGTGAGGGTTTCTGGCAGACTCGCAGAGGGTAAGAAGGGGGCGGAGCCGCAGAGAAGCTGGATATTAAAGCCGTTTCAGTGGACCAAAATAAATCAACAGTGTGAATCGTTTATTTTCAACTGGAAGCATGCTGGCTGCGCTGTGCTCGGGGGAAAATGACGGAGCTGTAAACTGGTTTGTTACTAAAAATAACTGAAGTCAGGCAATTTAACATTCATTAACAACTGTAAAGACAGACCAGACAAATGGAAAATAATACAAATAATAATGGAAGTTAATGTATCAGAGGAGCGGAAAATGTATTGATATAAAATCATGCTCGATATGATTTTCCAGGGAACAGCCCAATATAATGTCAGATATGTAACTAACTATGAAAGACATTTTTAAAACTTAACAGAGATCCAAAATGAGGAAAGAAAATTATACAGTCAAATATAGAGAAATTAAAACATTTATCAAAGACATATATATGTATATATGTATAGACATATATATATCTTTGACACATGCATGTACATATGTATATATATTTATATAACAGTTAAAAATGAGGATGAACTGGAGCATTAGTTTTGCAAAAGCATACATTATGAAAATTGACTCAGGCAGAGGTAAAAATCTTAGACCAATGACTCCAAAAGTTATTGAGAATTCTGCCATGAAATGTAATGGATTCTTTTAAATGTTGGGGGAGCATAGGATTCCTGTGTATTTACAATTTTCCAAGAACAGAGAAACAAATCAGGCCATTGAAAGAACAACATGTCATCACCCAATAGAGTTTATTTCCGAAACGCCAGGCAGATCAACATTACACAATCCAAATGCATAACTTGTGTTAATGGCATACGGCTGAAAGGGTAAGCAGTTTTCTTTATAGATAAGTTTAATGCATTCGATAAAATTCAGCAGGCATACCTGATCATGGTTCTTAATAAAATATCAAGAGAAGGTGCCTTCCTAACCTGATAAAAAAGATGCTATTTCAAAATATTGTCATGCTAAAGGCGAAACACCATACAGTCTCCCTTATCACTAATCAATGATATGTCAGGCATTCTTACTCCATTTCTGTGTATAATTTTCTTCAGGAAAAGATAATAGAACACATTGGAAAGAAGGAGCCAAAATAATTGATATCTGAAGAAGATGGTTGGAAAGTAGACCAAAAGACTCAAAATAAAAATACCCCGTTATGTAAGTTTATTATGAATCGCAGGGATAAAATAGTAAACTTTT
>NW_011889397.1:40634-52794 GCF_000151845.1 Pteropus vampyrus
ATGTCATCACCCAATAGAGTTTATTTCCGAAACGCCAGGCAGATCAACATTACACAATCCAAATGCATAACTTGTGTTAATGGCATACGGCTGAAAGGGTAAGCAGTTTTCTTTATAGATAAGTTTAATGCATTCGATAAAATTCAGCAGGCATACCTGATCATGGTTCTTAATAAAATATCAAGAGAAGGTGCCTTCCTAACCTGATAAAAAAGATGCTATTTCAAAATATTGTCATGCTAAAGGCGAAACACCATACAGTCTCCCTTATCACTAATCAATGATATGTCAGGCATTCTTACTCCATTTCTGTGTATAATTTTCTTCAGGAAAAGATAATAGAACACATTGGAAAGAAGGAGCCAAAATAATTGATATCTGAAGAAGATGGTTGGAAAGTAGACCAAAAGACTCAAAATAAAAATACCCCGTTATGTAAGTTTATTATGAATCGCAGGGATAAAATAGTAAACTTTTTAAAAAAACCAAACAAACAAAAAAAAACCTTGTTACTGTTGACTGTTCTGAAACACTTAGAAAATCAATACGGTTTTTATGTTCAGTCATAACCGGTTAGGACAACATAATGTTAATATGTTTTTTTTGCATAATGGCTACAAACAGAAAGAGAAACAAAATACAGTTTCTGGATCTTACATGAGGAAAGATGGACTTTCTCAGCTCAGTGGGAGGAAATAAAACAAAATAGACCTGATTTAATAAAAAGCTTGAGTAAATAGGGAGACACACCTCATGCAGGTCTAGGAAGACAATATTATAAAGAGAAATTCCACTTGAGGCAATTTAATGCAAATCCATTCAAAACATCGAAGTTTTAACTTGGAGAAATGTTTTAAAATTCATTTGGATGAATAAGTTTCATAGATTATTCAAGAAAGTTTTGAAAAGTAATGCAAATGAGGCACTCGAAAGATATTAAGATAGTGTGTCAAGTTAACGGAACATGCAGAAAACGACTTCAAGTTCAAGGGCAAGGAGATTTTTACTTCCTGTGTGCATTTCTGCAGGTGCATCCCGGAAGGCTGCAGCCAGTCCAACATGACACACATCTGAAGTGACGAGGAGGAAATCCAGAAAATATTCAGTGAAGAAAACAGTTGAAATACCGCGCGATCCAATTCTGATTAAACACACACATATACACGAGATGGCGTTGACGTGTACGTAACTGACTCAGAGGCTGGAAGGCTACACGTGAAATGCCTAACGATGGTTCTATGCAAGGAATGTCAAAGAACTTACGTTGTAACTGCTTTCTGTTTGTTTATCTGTATTTCTTATATTTTCTTTCATAGTCATGACAACGAGAGTGACGATAATTTTATGCAGTTTGTTCTTAAACACGTTTAAACTGGGAAGTCCAGTAAGAAGAAAATGTGAACGGGGACCTCGAATTTTTCGGACTACTTCTTACGATTTATGGAGTGCCATTTAGGAGGCGGGCAGTTGGGTGTAAATGCATCAGTGAGATATTATGGGGTAAACAAATCTGTTTACTATTTTCAAAATCTGGCTGTATTCCTTTAGGATGTATGGGTGTGAGTTTAAATGCATGAGATTATTTCATTCGTTAAGGGAATATGTTTTTTTCTGGTCATCCACGCCAAAGATGGCCACACCCTACTCCCTGGATCGTGCAGCTGTGTTATCCTAAACAGCAAAGAGACTTTGCAAAGTGCTATGGTCTCGAGAGAGAGAGATTATGCTGGATTGTCTAGGTGCTCTCGGGAGTCATTGGGGTCCTTGTGAGTGAGAGAGGGAGGTGACAGAGGGATTCAATGTGACACGCAGTGAGCCCGCTGTTGCTGGCCATGAAGACGGAGCACGGGCTGTGAGCCAGGGAGGAAGGCGGCCTCTGCAAGCTGCGAGAGGCCACGGAGAACGTTCTCCCTGTGTCCTCCCACGGGAATGTTGACACCTGTTGACACGGGAATCTTGACCTCTAGAAAGACAGTAAACGTGTGTCGTTTATTAAGCCAGTAAGTTTGTGGCAATTAGTGACAGAAGTAATAAGAATCACGTAGAGTTTCATTCTCTGATGAACTATTTTTGTCCCCCGATGAGAAACTCTCATTTCTGTCAAGGAGCAAAGCTCTAGAACGTGAGTCTCAACGAGAACCGGTCATTTCCACATATCCAGATAAATGGCACTGGGGAACGTCCCGGCCATTGCTGGCCGACAGGACAATTTCTCGGATACAAACCCCGCTTGTTTCTCCGGGGCGACCGTGTGTAAGCATTTACGGTCCTTGATGGTGCCGTGAGTCACACCGGATTTCTTGATTAAGAATAAAATGTTTTGATACCAAACGCGGTATATTAGAACGGCAACATCAATTAGCTTTAATATGGAATCAAATCTTGAGTATTTTTTTCTTAAATGGTTACAAGTGTTCTTAAACTTTTCTACATCCTCTTCCTTCTTGACAGAAATGCGAATTTACATATTTCTAAAGCAAGGGAAAGTTTCTCTTTATAATGAAGCCGTTTCTTTCCCTTTTCCACTTATTTTTCAACTACGACGCACATAGGTGTTTATAATTTGTATGGGACAAAAGCAAGGAGAGGAAATCTGAGAACTTCTACTTGATTAATTCCTGCACACAGGAAAGGAAAAGAAAAGGAACTGTAAGTAACTAGTTGGAGATACTATGAAATAAAACAGTTGCTTTTAAACCATGGTTTCCAGAACCGCAAGATGAGGCTGTCTTGAGAACTTGCTTGAAAAGTGGCAATATTCAGATCCCATCCCCGACTAAGTGGGAGCCATAGAAATGATGAAGAAGTTGACGACATCTTGGCTGGCAAAGATGACGCTTGAACACACCACCCAGAGTTTGGCTGGGGTCATGCCAGTAAAGTGAAAATTAGTGCCAAGTCTTTGAATTTCAACTCTTAATAAGCTCAATCAATGTCCTCCAAAATCAATGCCATAGTGGAATCTCATTTTTCTTTGTCCTTTAAAAAGAAATGTATATAGTTTATAAGAAATAAAGGAGAATTAATTAATCACATCCTCAACCCATTTCACAGACTTACATATTGTCCTCGCTTTAAAAAAAAAAAACAGCATTTTTCTTCTATCTTGTATCTACTATGAGCTGCTTGCAATGTATTATAGAAAACATGGGGCTCACATGAGCGTTATTGTATTTTCAAAGTAAAACAATGGTGGGGAATATCCACATTTACAAAGGAAGTTTAGAATTCACTAGCGTTATTTTTAAATGTCAATCAGATTATGCAAGCTATCTGGACTTGATGCATTTTTGCTCGTAATCTGTTATCTTGTTTCTAAATATCAGTATTGTTTCTGAATTTTTGTCCTGTGTTTTTATAAACCAGTTTCGTTGTCATCAACTTCGCTTTTTCATGGTCCATCTGCTGCTTCTTTTTAAAATGCTTCCCCTGTTTATTTGTTTAGTGTCAAAATAACCTTACGACGTAATTTAGATCTCACCGTGGCTTTGCTTTGAATTAATCATTCCAATTTGAATTAATAATTCAAATTAATAATTCAAATTCAGATTTCCATTTCCATGCCACTTTGGGGTGTCAGGATGTGACTAAGGAGTGATTCAAAATGCAACACGTTTCCTGTTCATTCCTATTAAACCTTAGTCTTCAGAGTTCTGCACATGATAGGTGATAAATTGGGTTCTTCATCAAAGAGTACAGGTATGCATTTTGCCATCAATTACAGGTAAAGCTCTGCAATGCGCATCTGAGTCAGAAGTCAAGAGCATCCTGAGTATTTATCACAATCACAGATCCTTTGCTGCGAAGTTAGTGAGAAAAACAAAAAGCATTCGTAAAACAAGTGACACCCCAGCTTGGCAGATAAACAGGTCCCGAAGATACTATGGTATTTGTGATGGAATTTAGTCACCGGACCTCTCATTTACAAAGAAATAAATTTTAGGAGTTTAAGAAGCCATGGTCTTTATAGCCTCACTGCTGGAAATACAGCTGTCTTCCAGTGGACGCCTGAAACTAGAGAGTACCAAATTCTATATACACTATATAATTTTTTTTCCTAGATGTGCACACCTGTGATAAACTGCTCAGGTTCTCTGGCATATCCGAATAGCCAGTATCGCTGCCCTTGCACGTGGAGACCATTATGAAGCGAAGTGAGGGTGACTTGATCACAATCACTGCGAAGTCTGGGCATCGAGATGGTGCCTAACTAAGTGACTAATGAACGAGGAGCGTCTACAGCCCGGGCACGGGGGACAAAGGGAGGCTTGAGGCCCGGATGGGATCGAGCAGGGCAGTGCAAAATTTCATCACGCTGCTCGGCCTGGCGTGCAACTTAAAACCTACGAATGGGTTATTTCTGGAATTTACTATTTAATATGTTTGGACTTTGATGGAAACCACAGAAAATTAAACAGCAGATGTGTTGGGGTGGGGGGATGATGATGTGATTCTTAGTTCAGTAACATTCTCGTGGCCTGGGAGCCTGTCGGACAAGTGGGACCCTAGGACCCACCCCACAGTTATTATAGAATCTGCACGTGAACAAGTGTCCCAGGACCACTGCAATGAAAATGATTTCCTAAACCGTGGATGATTCGGGGATCTCGGTCTGCAACTCGGCTAGCCGTGCTAGCGAAGCAGTGGCCATGTGTATTCAAACACCACCTGTCTTTGGTGTTCAGACACACGAGTCACGAGTCAGGGGTGGTCGGGACCTTTGGTCACAAAGCTGTCACAGTAACAGAAATGAGGCGTTTACCTTCCCGAATCCCAGCCAGGTGAGTCACCGGTGCTGCGGTCTCTGGCGGGACAGCTGCATGGTCGTCTATCCTTGGTGGCCCCCTGTTCTAAAGACACGTGCGTCCTTATTTATGGTGAAGAAACGCAGAAAGAGGAACCTCTTCAAGACCAGTGCTTCTCACTCTCTAATTTCTGGCTCTTTTCAAAGAATCTGTAATTCATTATTGCTTTCGTTTTTCTAGATGTTTACTGTTAAAAGAGTAGGAAGAAAATCCTTTTCTTTATCGTTTTATAGCTAAAAGATATGATCTAGAATAAAAAATGAATGTATTTTTCAGACACTGAAAAGCATTTCTTATTGAGGAAAAAGCATTAATTATTGAGGAAAAGCATCATAGCTAGTGTCACCAGAGCTGATCATTTTCTTTGCAAACTGCAGAAGATGAAGTCCACTCTGGCAAACGATTTTATTCGATGGGCGGGGCTAGCCAAAGCCTCAGGTCCCACTGCCCTGAAGCGGCGGGATTTATTCCTGCCATTTTGACATCGCGTTCACGTACACGTTGACGGTGCCTCCCACCATTTCTGATTCCTGCAAATCAACCAGGTGCGATCGTAGAAGCAGAATGTGTGCAGGACGTATATCTGTGTCACAAGGATTCGTCTTGACGCTATGGTGGAGCTGGCTGAGCAGGCACCCTAAGGCTGTGGTCTTCGCCTGTGATGCTGGAGTTGGGAGTCCACGGTGCGAACTGCAGTCTGCGATGATGGACTGAAAGCCACACCCATCGCTGCAGCTTCCAACCTCGGGGGCAGGATGAGCCGCCACCGAGGAGTAACGGATGCAGGCGCCTGACCTGCAAGCTAGAGAAATGGACCGGGTTGCTAGGGAAAGGGCACCGGCTGCAGACACAGCTGCTGCTTCATGCCGACCAGGTGAGTCAGCAGGTCAGAGATGTGTGTCACCTGCACAATGGCAATGCTTTACTCTCTCCGTCCTAATCGTCACCCCGCCCCCCCACCCCACCCCTCACTGAAGATGCCTTTTGTGGAAATTCATACAGAAAGGGATTTCTGAGAAATGCGATTCAACAAAGCCCAGGTGACACATGACAAAGGCATGCCTGGCACCTCACCTCCCTGAGTTCTCTGACATGATGTGGCACTTGATGCCCGGGACCCTAGCATGCGAGTGTGTGGAATCGGAACTCAATTAAACCCAAACTTTCTAGCTCCACGTCAAGTGACCTTCCAGAGTACAGACAATGCAAGATGCCCAAATATGTGTCTTGTTATACAAAGGCCACTTTTTCCAACTCAGGCATCCAGGTCTGGTGACGTCACAAAGCTGACATCTCCTCCGAACCCCCCGGCGACGTGCCGCTGGATGACGCTATCGCATTGCTGTCCACTGGGAATTATACGGCAGTGGTGGACGTGGCAAAGTAAAGGTTTATATGCAAAAAGGTGTAAGACACGGAGGCGTTGGACAATCAAAACGCTGGCCCTTGCTGGTCCCATGCGGGTTGTGCCGTCAGCCCTGGGCATCCCGGCCACTCTGTCCTCCCTTCCTGGGAAATACTTGACATACGCTCGCTCCTCCGAAACCACTAAGCCTCTGAGTTTCTGGGCACTCACTAATTTCGCCCATCAGATCATTGAAGGGTTCCCTTTTAAGTACATGTTTATGCTTTTTCTCTTAAAAAAAAAAAAGCAAAAACAAAAACAACTCTTTTGTTAGTAGTTGGAGGGCTGATAATTACTCTGTATGTATTTAGTGGCAAGTAGTATTAGAATTCTGAATTAAAAATAAGATTGATGATTTAATTTCAATCTTGTGGGGATGACCCATTAAAAAAAAAAAAAAACACCGATGTGATATAACGCCATAAAAGATTTCAGCATAATTTATTGATAAAACCATTACGACTGGAACGAGAGAGCTATTTGTCGACATAATAGTTCCTGAAATCACAGAGAGCTCTTTCCCATTATTCTACTGTAATACTTATCATTCTTTTTTTGGAGTTACCATTTATTTTTTTTTTTAAGAACCACATGTGGTGCTTCTTTGTGCCAGCTGCGGTTCCCAGGGTCTTACAAACGAGCTCATTTAGTCCTCTCACCTGTACGGTGCAATGTGGGGTGATCAGCTTCCAAGATGCTGAGCGACCGTACAAGGCAGAACTATTGTTATTCCCTCCATTGTGCACAAGAAAATCGGGGTGTGGAAAATTTTGGTAACTTCTCCCACAGGGCACAAAATAAACCCATAGATTCAAGCTTCTCTGTCGACCCTCCTAGCTACTGCTGCCCGCTGCTTCTCCATCACACAGAAGCCGACGAGAACTTGGGTCGAAGACAGTGACAAATGCACCTTGGAAAGTACCAGGCGACAAAATGATCGCTGTGAATAAAAGTGGTCTCGAATATAAGGTCAATATTTCTCATAGCCAAGATTTATTCATAACAAGCAATTACAAAACTTTAGAGGTAGACAGTTAAGACTTCCACTTCTGTAAAGTTGTTTTAACATTCAAACTTTAGGTCCTATTTAATCCATTAAAAAAAAGAAAAAAAGGTCATATCAATATTGGCGGGAAAAAGTTTGTTGACATTCGACGTTATTCTTGATTTTAAAAAAATGCTCTCTCCATCCAACGAAAGACATCTGTCTAAACTCTACAATTAATGGCCTTAGTGACAAAAAGCCAGACAACTGCCTCTTCTCCTACCTCTTCTACTCAGTGTCATCATGGAGATTCTAGCCAGTGAGATAAAGGGAAAACTTTTTTACATCTTGAAATTGGAAAATAAAAATTAAAACTCTATGTGCAGACGACATGGTCATCTGTGCAGAAAATCTAATGGGAAAAAAAATTACTAGAACAATTCAGTGCACTTAGCAAAGTTGCAAGATAAAAGATCAATATACAAAAGTAAATTGTGTTTCTGTGTATTTGCAACGAACGTTCAAAATTTGCAATTCAGAAACAACCTCAGTGACGATGACATCGAATGTGTGAAATATTTGGGGGTAATGTTGACAAAAGATGTGTAAGACCTGTACACTGAAAACACAGAAACTTGGAAGAGAGAATTTGAAGACCTGCTTACATGGAGAGGTACATTCTGTTTATGGGTTAGAAACTACATATTGTCAATATGGCAGTTCTCCCCAAATCAACCTACTGATTTGACAATCCTAGTCAAAATCTCAGCGGGCCTTTTCTGTCAAAATGGATACACTTTTTCTAAAATTTGTATGTAGATTTCAAGAACCTTGAATAGCCACACGCACACACACCTCTGAAGAGCAAATGTGGACGTTTTGCATTATCTGATTTCAAGGCATCTTTGAGCTGTAGTAATCGAAACAGCATAGTATTGGCATCGAGATAGACACAGAGACCAATGGCACAGAACAGGGACTTAGGCAATAGACACACACATAGACAGCAACTTGCACTTCTACACACACACACACAAACACACACACACACACACACACGCACACTCATTCGACTTGATATTTCAGGGTCACTGGGCACAGGTATTTGGGACTGGTGCCATTAGATCATCTCTCAGATTCAGTGCAGTCGAAATGATCCATGTTATTTCCAGCTAAGCTTTCATTCCTTCTCAACCAAGAATATCACATAGCTGTGTCCTGTTGAGGACAAATCCAGCTGGCCACCTCAGATATGGACCACACCCCTTTTCACTGTGCAGGTGAGAAAACCAGGCGTTGGTAATTGGGACGATGAAGGGCTGACCCAGAAAAACTAACTCATTACTTAGTTCCAATCCCAGGTCCTCTCTGATGGTTCGGAAGACAGGACAAATGAGTCGAAAAGGTATGGGACAGGTGCAGTACATGGTACAACTAAACGTAAAAATGCTGCATGGTCTTACTATTACATGTGTGCTGTAGGGTGCTTTTATTGATCTATCTTTAAATCTGTGGACAAAATATTTGTGACCTAAAGGCATCTGTAACAAACTAAGAATTTTAGTCAATTTTATCTAAAAAGATACGCAATCGAAAACGGTCTCTTTTATATTCTTATTGCTTTGTTATACCATCTACGTGATTTTTCTCATTTCATAAGACATAAGCTTGTTTTTATAAGTGTATTTTGCTTCATTGGATGACCTATCTCTAATAAATTATAAAACAATGTGTCTAGTTCAAATATACTTCATGTCACTTTGTAGAAGAAAATAAGATATAAAATCAAGGTACGATATGCCAATTCTATATACACTGACAATTTGTTAACAATTTATATCCATTTGTGATATTTTCAGAATGAAATTTATTTCTAATTATCTCCTATAGTAAAGAAAATTGAGAAGACTAGGAACTATAATAGGAGATGCATTCTGATTTTTTAGGGTCTGATTTTTAAGCCCCCAAATGTTTTCCTCTTCCTCGTAAATTTCGTAAATAATTAAAATTTAAAAAATGAGAGTTTCATCGGTGACATTTGATTAGTCAGGATTTTACTGTATTTATGCATGCCTAATCATTGTCGACAGAAAATTTATCAGAGAGTTTTTCATGATGCACTGATCGGGACAGTTAAAAAAATAATTAAAATCCTTAATTTCAAGGGAATTTTCAAAATGATTTACTCACAATTCATTGTCAGTTTTATACTTATGGTGATAAACTCATGAGAGAGCTTATAAGAGGCTATATTTTACCATGAGAAACATACTCTAAATATCTCTTATGCACTTGAGCATTTTAATGAAAATCTGGGCTAAACATATGGACCACTTGGAGAGCGGATGTTTGGCTAAAGATACAGTTATTTATGACAGTTTGGATCAGGTTATTACTTGATCCAACACCACGTATAAATTGGCAACAGGGGACTTTGTGAGACAGGTTTTCCCTCCTCCCGAGATTAATTGAACATTAAATTACCTTTGTTCGAGAGTGAAATATAATATCAGCAAGCCTTATACTTCTCCATCGGGTCTTCATTTGTTTATAAAAGACAATACTAAAGCATTTCCTTTTAAAACCCTAGTGCTTATTACGTTCAATTAGAGAGAAGATAATTGAACAGCCCATGTCTTCAGTAATGAAAAATGAAGGTGGCCCTGGTTATATTTGCATGGCGAATACAGTTAGGCCCCTTTATCCACGGGGGACATGTTTCAAGCACCCCGCCATGGATACCTGAAACTGTGGGCAGTACTGAACCCTATATATACCATGGTTTTTCCTATACGTACATTCCTATGGTAAAGTTTCATTTATAAATTAGGCACAGTAAGAGACTGGCAGTCATTAATAATAATAAAGGGAGTGTGGCATTATGAAATCCCATAAGGGTGACCTGAAGCCGAGCACCGTGATACTGTGACAGTTACGTTGATAACTGGGATGGCTAATGGGCGGGGAGCATCCACAGCATGGAGAAGCTGAGCAAAGGGATGTCTCATGTCCCAAGTGGGATGGAGTGGCACGGAGTGAGATTTCATCACGCTACTCAGAACGGCCAGCCACTTTATTTCTGGAATTTTCCAGGTGAGATTTTCGGACCATGGTTGACTGCAGGACCCCTGAGACCGTGGATGGGGGGACAGAGAATACCTGTGGACGCTGACATGCACTACAGAAGGTGTCTCGTCCATCCCCTGTTAAAGGGAACGAAGGCTTCCTAGGAAAACGGCTTCCTGCAGGAGGCCTGGAGCGGGGGACGCGGCCGAAGATCCGGGAAGACCGTCCTGTGCCCGAGGCAGGGAAGACCTCAGAGTCACGTTGAGCAGATCTCAAAGACAGTTCAGCCACTTCCAGTGGCATCTACCTTCGCATGCTGGGGCAATTTGGGTCCTGCAGTAAGTCCAGGAAGGAATCACCAGCCTTTAGGAGTCCATGTGTCCACACCAATAATAAATGGACAAGGAGAGACAGGAGGAAGAAAGGTGAGGTCTCGCTTCCGGTAGAATGTGGAATGTCAGTGTAGCGTGGGTGCTGAAAGTATACCTGTGACAACAAAGAAATTTGACAAAGTACCAGATTAAAGAGCTACAGAGACGTGACCATAAGGGCACTCATCCCACGATCCCACGATCCCACGGGGGACCCTGCCCTTGACCGAGAGAGCTAAGCACGACTCCGCTGCATGGAAGAACTGGAGGTGCCGATAGTATGGCAGGTGATACTCATTGTCGAATGCCGAAGGCGCAAGCTGTGACATGGTGATCGGAGGGGTTGTCACTTCCGAGGAAATACACGCGGAATACGACAGAGTAAAGGGCCGTGAACTTTAATGGTTAATAAAACTGTCTGTCACCTATTTATTGTCCATCAATCTATCATTTGTCTTTCTATCTATCTATCTATCTATCTATCTATCTATCTATCTATCTATCTATCTATCATCTTTCTATCTATCTATCATCTATCTATCATCACCATCATCATTATTATCTATCTGTCATCATCATCATCATCATCATCATCATCATTATCTACCTATCTATCATCTATCATCTATTATTTATCTATCTCTATATTATCTATCATCTGCCTATTTGTCTATCTATCTATCTATCTACCTATCTATTATCTATCATCATCATCATCTATCTACCTATCTATCATCTGTCACCTATTATTTATCTATCTCTATATCATCTATCATCTGCCTATCTGTCTATCTATCTACCTATCATCTATCGCCTATTATTTATCTATCTCTATATCATCTATCATCTGCCTGTCTATCTATCTATCTACCTACTATCTATCTATCATCATCATCATCTATCTACCTATCTATCATCTATCAATCTATCTATCATCTATCTATCATCACCATCATTATTATCTATCTGTCATCATCATCATCATCATCATCATCATCTATCTACCTATCTATCATCTATCGTCTATTATTTATCTATCTCTATATCATCTATCATCTGCCTATCTATCTATCTACCTATCTATTATCTATCTATCATCATCATCATCTATTTACCTATCATCTATCATCTATTATTTATCTATCTTTATATCATCTATCATCTGCCTATCTATCTACCTATCTCTTATCTATCCATCTATCATCTATCTACCTATCATCTATCATCTATCTATCCATCTATTTACCGTCTATCTTAGATATCACTTATCTATACATCACTACAACTGACAGATTTATAGAGAAAAAATAAAACAAATGGGACGAACTCATCACACCAAGCAAACCTGGATAAAGGGTATATTCTGCTGGCCGTTTCATTGCAACATTTCTGTAAGTTTGAAATTACTTTCACATAAAATCGTGTTTTTTAAAAAACCTCAAGCTCCAAAAATGGAAGCTTTTTTTTTTTTTAAATCATGGTTTCGCTAGGAATGCCTTGCTCTTAGCACAGAGTAGACGCTCAGCCA
>NW_011889397.1:52964-59594 GCF_000151845.1 Pteropus vampyrus
AAATGGACAAAGAGAGACAGGAGGAAGAAAGGTGAGGTCTCGCTTCCGGTAGAATGTGGAATGTCAGTGTGGCGTGGGTGCTGAAAGTGTACCTGTGACAACAAAGAAATTTGACAAAGTACCAGATTAAAGAGCTACAGAGACGTGACCATAAGGGCACTCATCCCACGATCCCACGATCCCACGGGGGACCCTGCCCTTGACCGAGAGAGCTAACCACGACTCTGCTGCATGGAAGAACTGGAGGTGCCGATAGTATGGTAGATGGTACTCATGGTCAAATGCCGAAGGCGCAAGCTGTGACATGGTGATCGGAGGGGTTGTCACTTCCGAGGAAATACACGCGGAATACGACAGAGTAAAGGGCCATGAACTTTAATGGTTAATAAAACTGTCTGTCACCTATTCATTGTCCATCAATCTATCATTTGTCTATCTATCTATCTATCTATCTATCTATCTATCATCTATCTATCTATCATCTATCTATCATCACCATCATCATTATTATCTATCTGTCATCATCATCATCATCATCATTATCTACCTATCTATCATCTATCATCTATTATTTATCTATCTCTATATTATCTATCATCTGCCTATTTGTCTATCTATCTATCTATCTATCTACCTATCTATTATCTATCTATCATCATCATAATCTATCTACCTATCTATCATCTGTCACCTATTATTTATCTATCTCTATATCATCTATCATCTGCCTATCTGTCTATCTATCTACCTATTATCTATCTATCATCATCATCATCTATCTACCTATCATCTATCATCTATTATTTATCTATCTTTATATCATCTATCATCTGCCTATCTATCTACCTATCTCTTATCTATCCATCTATCATCTATCTACCTATCATCTATCATCTATCTATCCGTCTATTTATCGTCTATCTTAGATATCACTTATCTATACATCACTACATCAACTGACAGATTCATAGAGAAAAAATAAAACAAATGGGACGAACTCGTCGCACCAAGCAAACCTGGGTAAAGGGTATATTCTGCTGGCCGTTTCATTGCAACATTTCTGTAAGTTTGAAATCACTTTCACATAAAATCGTGTTTTTTAAAAAACCTCAAGCTCCAAAAATGGAAGCTTTTTTTTTTTAAAATCATGGTTTCACTAGGAATGCCTTGCTCTTAGCACAGAGTAGATGCTCAGCCAATGTTTCCTAAATCAATTAATTGTGTCACTGTCTTAGTTCTTCAACTCTCTCTTACCAACGACTATTTTAGAACGACGTGACACTTCCTGTTCATCGCGCCCACAGCTGTGACAGTCCTTCTGTGATAAGCAAAGATGGCTGTCGCCTGCTTTCATACTTTGTAGCTAAAGCCACGGGAGACGCTTTGAGGTTTGCCTCCTGTGACGTTCTCCTGGAACGCCGGGCACGGTTTGTGTTTGGATAAGAGCCTCCTTTCGAAAGAAGAGAGATGGACAGGTCGAGCAATGAAAACTGCAAACACCTGGAATTTCGGCTGTTGACAGGTACGTCGTGGCCGTCAGACGCTGCTCTCAAGACAGCAGAAAAGTGGGATGGGACCCGCGTCTGCCGGAGACCGCTGTAGGTCAGTCACCACATCTGGCTTCTCTAGACACGCTGCTGTGTCAGCGTTTTGGGGATGAGGAGGCGCTGGGGAGAGCTGCTCCTTGGTTTTCTGCGTGGAGTGAGAATTTTCATCAGCTGGTTTGCTTTTCCTGTTTTCTTTCCACGGTAGCTTTGTTTGGTTTGATTCTGTTTCCGTTTCTCAGCAGTTTGAGGTCAGTTTCTTCCGCTGCTATAGTGAAATGTGGTCTTTTTTCATGGATGACGAGCTGGTGGTGGTGATGGTGGTGATCGGGGCGGTGGGGGGGGGGTCAGCTTTACTTCTCCTGCTCGTTTTCTACGTGGCCACGTCTCTAAGGGGACATCGTCCCGATTGTTGCTGCAAAGCAACGCTAGTTCCCAGCTGCTACCCCGTCTGACACATTGTTGACACCGACCCTTCATCAGGCTTCAAGAGCCAGCAAGACTCAGGCTCGGCATTTCAGTGCTTACGCTTTTTTACAATGTATATAATGCTGATACAAAACCTTTATTTCATAATTTACATACTGTTCCTATTAAGTATAATATTTATAATTTACATTTTAACATTTCTAAGTACCCCGTGGGTTTTCAATCAATGTTCCACGATGGAGAAGTTTGGGGGGAATCGAAGCAATATTCTCAAATACCGAATTTGGTGATAACAAAGTTGTAAATTTTATTTTTCCTTTTAAGAGTCGACAATAAAATTTCTCATTTTAATGGAAACTGAACCTGGTAGATGCAAGACAAGGCTTGGATCCGTAAAATTCGTTGTTGATTCAAAAGCAAAATAAAAGACCCGGCATATTCCATGGGCATGAGGTTGATGACGGTACAATAGCTTGGCTTAGCTAGGAATGGATAGCAATGTGTAAAGGAATAAAACCAGATGATTTGTTATTACTCTTTGAGAAAAGTCTGGAAGAAACAGGAAAAAGAAAAAACCAGTGAAAGTAAAGTGACTTCAAAGAAAGAGCAACTAACTCCACAGCTATGACAGTGAAATCGAGTACATATTATAATATGACAAGTACGAAATTAGTGTTTTCCAAGTGAAACGTTCCAGCGTTACTTGGGTTCCAATATTTTGACAAGTGCCAAAGCAGTTGCCTATAAAACTAGAATCAGTGTTGTCATGATACATTGCTGAAATTTTCTATTTGTTTTCTTCACAAATTACTAATACGTTTTGGTATTTTTTGAGCAGAAGCTGTAACTTTTATCATCCCTGTGGTTCACCATACGTTACGTTAACGAACGAATTTGCAGAGAGTATTGATCTTGAAGATAGCAGCTTCAACCAGTATGGCTTGCTGCCTTAAAGCCTCTGGCTCACCCCATAAATAATAGACAAATCAATGGTCCTGCCTTATCATGTCCACTTCATAAGCCTCACCTGTCGGTTCTGCCTGCCCAGACTTACCTTCCCCGCTCACACGGCATCACCGCGTATCTGAACTGCAAAACGCATTCCAAGTTCCGATACGAAGGCTGATCTGTAGTGAAATCGATAACTCTTGAATACCCGTACCTCCGTCAGAAACATCGTCCCCGGCACAGCTGATCTGCAGCATCTTGATCAATAGCAAACACTGACGTAGTGTCCAAGGAAAAACATTAAGTTTGTATCTCTAGCTCTTTCCTTATACAGAACTCTTTGACTACAAAATATGACTGAGTGGATGAACCTTAAACCAACCTCTCCCCATGGTTGTATTTGTTAACTCACTCACGAGACGATGTAGGGCTTTCGGGAAAATCAATAGGGCGGATGCAGACATTGAAGAAATGACCACCATTGGCTCTAAGCTGCAACAGCCCTTGTTTGCAAGCGGTGGCTTGCGTGAAGGGTCCAGGTGCCATTCCCGTGTTCCTCCCAGTTATTGTCACAGGCAGAGGCTGCAGAGCGTCTTCTCTCAAAGCAGCCCCTTCCGTGCACACTGCCTACTCCTCCCCAGAACAATTTCCAGGGGTCACATGGAGTATTTTTGTAGCTTAAGTCGACTGAAGCTCACTGTATCCTAAGATGATTGAAATAATGTGTCCTTGTGGCCTGAACCACCATCTTCCATTACTTTGCCCCAGTGACCAACGCAAAGGGAAAGGGAAGACGCAGCTGGCCTTTGAGAAAATGTAGAGTTGTTCCTCTGGCCAGGTACGTGTGAATTTACAAGACAGGTGGTGCCGCTGACCTCAAGGAGATGGGAGCTGTTAGAGCAGGAAGGTGCCACCCACGTTCCCGTGGCAGAACCGGAAGAGCCCACAGTGTCGCCCAGGATGCGCTGGGCACCGTTGCAAAGAAGCGAGATGGGGCCGAGATTCTTGCCCAGAGAATCAACATACGTCGAGCACGGTAAGAGCCGAGACAGCTTCCTGAGACATGCGAGGGACAGTGACCTCAGACCCCGTGGAAAGGGGCCAGTGTCGCTGGAAGCCATTCCCTGCGAATTCACGGCACCGTCGCTGTAGAGAAGCGAAAAACCTCCCCCCAAAGAACTCCTTAAAGAAAACTGTCCTGAGAGGGAGACAAGGCGTAAGGTCCTTTGAGTTGAGTGGCTGTGACCAGCTCTGTTACAGAAGTGGATAGATGATTTGGGGGAAACGGAGTTGCCACAGGACACGATGACTTGAAATAATATCAAGTCTTCTGTCTCTGACAGAGGGAAGAAGCTGATTTTCTCCAAGTAGTAGTTTTCTTAACTCAATGGCAGATGAAAGTGAAACAGATTTCTAAGGCAGTGATGCACTTCGCTCGGAGCAGGAACAGGGGTCAATAAATCCCTGCGTGAGTCAATAAAAATGTCTCAAATGCCGTGAAGATGAGGGGAGTGACAGCAAACCGGTGGCTCTTCGACTTCCACTTCTCTATTTCTTACAGGAAAAAAATGTCCGAGCCTTTTTCCGCATGAGCCGCCTCCACACCCCCACGCGCTGCCCGCTTCTGTGTTATTTCTTCTCCAACGTCCCCGCCTGTTTGCGACACAACCCCCACCTCCTGCCCCATTGTTTTGCCCAGGATTCAGTTTGAAAAACTCAAGTGAAGTGTCATGTCTTGGTTGACACCTTATGAACCTGCTCCAAGGATGGCTGGAGGCGTCTTTCTATTGACTCACATGCTTTGTCCCTGTGTCGTTGTGGCTACTGCATCGTCCTGTCTTCCGCTCGTCCGTCTGTTGTTCTAGGGGTGTGTGTGTGTGTGTGTGTGTGTGTGTGTGCGTGTGTGTGTGAGGAATACCTAGTTATGCAATAGGACTGAATACACAAGAAAACAATGAAATGATGAAGACCGGACTTAGGATGACCGCTTTCCTGGATAGAGAGATTCAAGCACACGAGGAGATGGCAATGTGAAGGTTGTTGTTAACGTCTCATTCTGCGTAGATGCCTATCAGATGCTTATAAACACACAAACTAATACATGGGCCATTTGTGGACTAATGATGAGAGAATGTCATGAGTCAAGGCTCATGTTTAATGTTTTTTTTGGGGGGCGGGAACTGAGGTGCAAACAAAAGAAATGTAACATTCATCCTCATCTTTATATATTATCGACCTTCCTGGTGATCAAGGCTCTTCAAAAATGTACAACAGTAATTCTCTGATGTCTGTGACATTCTCTCAATGTCTCAGGTGGAGTAATTTTGGGGGGAAAAGTTTTTAGCATACTCAGAATGCCCAAATTGTTCCCATATTAGTAGAAGACATCTATTAAAAGTGCATGGAGCTGTGACACTCACAGCACCTGCCTCATCAGTGGTGTGGGGATGCCATGTAGTCTGCTGCTGAAGTATGTGACCTCTAGACCCCAACTCCTGGGCTTTGAACCCCCACTCTGAATGTGGGTGACCGCAGAACTTATTCTTCTGTCAAATGGGCATCATCGTATTTCTTACTTCATAGGGAGGTCGTAGGGATTAAATATGTTAGTACGGGGGAAGGTTCTGGAAAAGAACCTGACACAGAGTGGATGCTGAAGAAATGTTAGCTATTGTTAATATGATTATTGAATAAATTCTGTTTCTGTTGTCATTTAAGAAGAATTCTGAATGAAGACCAGCACCTACTTTTGCTCAGCGGCTCAGGAATGTCAAAGCTAGATTTGGAGCCATTCTCTCGATCTCTCTTTCCTCGATGGTCACAAAATGGCATCTGTAGCTCCAGCCATCACGTCTCTATTCCAGGCAGGAAGAAGAAGGGAGAATACAAGGGACAACCTAGTCAAAACCACTGCGTGTCAAGGCACCTATGTGGAAGCCAACGCAATGATGACCACTTGACTTCCATTGGCTAGTCCCGTGTCCTACGAATCCACCCAGCTTCATGGGAGGAGGAACCATGCTGTTTTCTTTTATTGAGTTCCATGGCCACTCAGAACAAAGCAAGAGGACCACTCAGTTTGAAAGAAAGGACAGTGAGCAGTGGGCAGGCAGCTTTCTCATCTCCCAGACTTCCGCTGCTGTCAACATCATGCTTGCCGTGTTCTGTGTAGCCCGACAATTAATCTCACTGAATGAAGTAGAAAACCAGTCGAGCTTTATTCCTCTCGCTGGCAATGGAAAAGCTTGTCTTTTACGGCGAGCAATAGGTCCTGTTGCTCTCATAGCAACTCTAAAGTTATAAACATTTTCTGTTGTACTTAGCACTTTTTTAAGAGCTAACTTATTCTGACCCTGAGTTTTCAAACTAACACTCAACTGAAGGTCTCTGACTCTCTTTTGTATACCCCCCGGAGGGCTTGTCAGATAATCTGGATATTTCCTTTGAACATTCTAGAGTCAGAAACCTTCCCGATCCTCAGGAACTCCCAATAAATTCTCAAACATGATTATCATCCATTTCTCCCAAAGTTAGGAACGTTGATCTTGGGTATTCGATATCATTCCAGATGATTTTTCCCCCAGTTGTGTTCACTTTGTAACCATTCTTACTGACTCACACGGTACACTTTTTACATGTTCAAAGCTTGCCTGGTTTTCGCCTGCTGCCTTAACATCCTTGTCCATTCAGTGTTGATCAGAGTTTTCGT
>NW_011889397.1:61349-74327 GCF_000151845.1 Pteropus vampyrus
AGAGAAGAGATTAAGAAGTAGAAATTGACAGTTAAAGAATATTCCTAAGGATGCGAAGTACAGCATATAGTTAATAATATGGCGATAACTCTGCACGGTGCCAGGGAATATAGTTAATAATATGGCGATAACTCTGCACGGTGCCAGGCAGGGGCTAGATTTATTGGGGCGATCACCTCATAAGTTATAGAAACGTCTAATGACTATGTTCTACACCTGAAACTAATATACTATTAAGTGTCAACTGTAATTTGGAGAATAAAAAAAAAAATTATTCAGAAAAAGAATGGCCTTTACGAAACAATAAAAACTATCGCTTGGCTGAAGAGTCGAGCCCTCGACAGAGGCCTTGTTGATGACAAGCACGTCGAAATGTAACTTCCGTGTGCCGAGGTGTGACGGCCGTCTGCATAAAAAGCACACATACAGAAGCTGCAGCTTCAAAGTGAAGCAGCCACCGTGTTCCTGGAAAAACCAATGACCTTGGAAGCGCGGCTGCGGGTTTTCAAAAATGAAAGTCTGACTCGTGCCTGCCACCCAGGGCTTTCTACACCTAAAGTCTTTTCGGATGGGATTGAGGATGTCATCGGCAGATGTGGTTGTGATTATTACGGATCCAGCGGCTATAAACATCCGGGTGGAGATGAATACTCAACATCTTTGGACAAATATCGAGAAGGGTTACCGGATGGCATGGCCAGAATGTGTTTAATTTGGTAATAATGAAAAACAAAAAACAAAACTGAAAAAGTGTCTTACAAAGTACCGTGTTCAGTTCTCATCAGCAACAGGAGAGGGTCCCTTCGCTCATGGCCTGGTTTTGCAGCTGCATTTGGTGAGAGCTAAGGATACAGTGTATCGTCCCCGCTCGTAAGAGACTGAGTTGTATTTCCTTAAAACCCTTACGTCGAAGCCCTCAGCCCCAGGACCTCAGAACGTGGCTGGATGTAGAGAAGGTAAAACGAGGTCACCAGGGTGGCGCTGATCCCACAGGACTGTGTCCTCATAAGAAGAGGGGACGAGGACACAGACACGCACAGAGGGACGGCCACGTGAGGACACGGGGAGGGGACGGCATCCACACACCCAGGAGAGAGGCTCTGGGAGGGACCGGCTCTGCCCATACCTGCATCCCAGACTTCCATCCTCCAGGACTGGGTGGCAATAGAGTTCTGTTTTTCAAGACACTAAGTCTGTGGTGCGTTGTTACGGCGGCCTAATAGACCATCTTGCCCAGACCCAAAATGCAGGAAACATTGTTTAGTGATGTGTGTGTCCATTTGTGGATGTAGAAATACATCTTAATAGACTAATGTATAGCTCCAGTAATTTAGTAAAATTTGTCTTTTGATCGATATTCTTGGAGTTCATTACAGAATGTGTAGAATTCCAAGTTATTTGTGTCCTCATTTCTCTCTAGTGGCCATGGATTCATGAAATTATATAGTCGCCCTGTTCGGCATCTAACGTAATCACTTGGAACTTCCAATTCCGTTCCTCCTTATTTCATTTTTTAAAATGCTTAGTTAATCACTCGTGTCATCTCGGACACCTTTTCTCAGACGGTCCCCTTGGGTGTAGCTTGTATGTAATTTCATTAATCATCGATAGACATTTTTGAATGTTGCTTTAACGTGTGACGATATCAACAAAATGTTGAAGCCCTGATTGAAAATTAAATCCATATTTCTTTGTGTTTGACTGTACGACAACTGTCAGACCAGCTCCCGTGTCGCAAGGCCATGGGCTTCAGGGTGGGAACAACAGATAATCTGTGTCGACCATAATCAACAAGTTCTCACCAGTGTCCTCTGGTGGCTCGTGACACACGCAATGCCGACAGCCATCACAACCGTACCAGAAGTTTGTGTTCACAGAGAGCTATTTAACTGTTGCCCCCAGCTAAGCGTAAAGGGGACTCCAGAGTTTTGACCGGTATCACGATTCTTCGTGTCTGGAAATTTTGAAGAGAGCAATCAAAATGGCCACAGACAACGTTTCCCACACGAAGGGACCCTCCGGGTCAATTCCCAGACTGTCGGTGACTCTGGGTCATGAATGCATGGAGTGCCTGAGATTTCGTCTCGCCGACTTGTTTGAGAAAAAGAATTCTATGTCCCCTGCCTATTTTCTAGTGTCAGAATAAAAGATGGACGTAGGCGAAAAAGTGTACGTCCATAATAAAACATTACCCATTTATAAAGGTGAATTATTCCCACGTGATAAATGTTAGTAAATGGGGGCCTTTTGGACAAAGGGAGCTTGGTGAATTTAAACTCTGTTTTATCCTTTACATATGGGACTCAATATTATTATTGTCCATTTTTCAGTTATTCTCATGGTGATAGCATTAGTTATTCTTATAACTTAACGTGCAGGCAGGCTTCCAAACTCGTACAAATGCATGCATTTAGGATAACCATAAATCGACAGATATTTTCTGAAATAATGACTTGTAATTATGAATACGAAATGGATTAAAAGGCATAAAGTATTTACCCGGCAATTGACTGGATTAGCCAAAAATATATGTATATAGGACTTTGTGGATACCTATTCTCGTGGTTTATAGCAAGGATACATAAATCTGTTCTTTTAGAAGGCTAAGCTATATATTTGGCACTTGATTTATAAAATCTGCTAGTAAATTGAGTTCAACTTCTCATTGAGAAATTATTCTAAGCATCGGCTCTAGGTAAGTAGGAGGATTTATAAGCCAGGAAAATACATGTACAAAACAAACCACAGATTTTGAAATCACACCAATAAATCTTGTAAAAAAACAAACAAACAACCTTTTACTTACAAATCCTTACCTTTCACGTGGGATATAACCGAACGATTTAGAAGCTGTGACCTTAAAGTTATGCGATTATGGCCAACGTACTAAGCCATTCCCTAATCTGAATTGAACACATTAAACTTTCTGAGTGGTTTGTATTAGGACTCACAGCATGATGAGAAGTATTATCTTAAATGAAGAGGAATATTATCTTAAGTGAAGGCTTAAAGAGCTTTCTACTTGCAAGTCAGTGGGTGGGATGGATGCTGTTTTGGTACGATGCGCAAACCCTTCTATGGGGACAAGCCACATCTCCGTCAGCTGTCGTACCGGGTGCTATGACCGCTCACAGCCAGTCTGTTCTGTAGAGTATTAACCTTGGATGACAATGAGTCACCTGCCTGGAGAGTTAGCCCCAACCTGCCCACCCCGAAAACCATAGCAGAGCGGGGTTGGATTTTACGAGAGGCTCCATTTGCATTGCCAGCCACACTCCAGGATAAGCTGAGTCTCCTTTAAAGTCACGATGAATTATTTCTTTTATGCTGAAACTGCTTCGTCAGGGTCTCAGGGTGTGGACGCCTCCGCCACGTCGTCTCAGGCTTCTATGTTGTGTCGGCTCATGCAAAACCCAGAGGTGACTTCGTATGTGTGGTCATTACCTTGAAAAGGGATGTGGATGTTATCGAAACGTCCTGGCAACCTGAGCTGTCGGTGTGGATGGTTTTGCAAGACAGGCAGGGTGGTCTCCATCCAAGAAGAAGCCACAGTAGGACGCGGCTCCATGACTTCCAACCCCCTCTTTCTCCATCGCCGCTTGGAATCGGTGTTTAGAAAGCATTAAGAGCACAGAATGTTCTGGAATGAACGTACGGCTCTTGTAGAGCCGGAAAAGTGTTTCCCATTAGCCGCGGATCCTGATGAATGTGGCGATGATGATCACGAGCCTTAAACTATTCACCACGTACAGAGCGTTCCACAGAGCAGCCGCTTCTAGAGCTCCAAAGCTACAAGATGACTCTCTTCGGTGATTCACTTAGACACGCCCAGACTTTTCCTTTGAAACGTCTGTATTTCCAACAAGAGAAACAGGATATACGTCTCCCTCCCATGCCCCGGAGGTGCACACGCAACTCTTATGAGGAGCAGATTTATTCACGTGAAAGTGAGCATGGACGTTGCACTTGCATGCTGGTGCTTCACCCTGACGCTGTAACGCCAAGTTCAACACGGTAGATGGCCGTGGGCATTCACAGGTTCTTGAGGTGTCAATACGGTAGATGGCCGTGGGCATTCACAGGTTCTTGAGGTGCCATGGGACACTATGGGAAAAGTGGGAACCAGAAGCAGCTTCCGACAGTGCATGCTCCCTGGGAAAGGGCCAATGGCATCAAATGACTGCTCATATTCAGCACCTGTTGCTCGTTTTGCGGACCTGGGGTCATCTGCCCCTCCGGGCATCAGCAGTCTGTGTGCAAGCATAATAGCTTCTAGCTCACGGCTGTTGTGAACGTTAAATTGTGACATTAATAAAAAGCAGCCTACTCAGAAAGCTACCTGGCATAAAACACTCCCAACAATTACTAATTCATATGTTAACCAGAATTAATATAGTAGAATTGTAATGAGCATGTTAATTAATAAGCCATGTATTGATCTATATACTATGATAAAATATAATTGTGTATCCTAAAACATAATCGTGTGCATCTCGAGACAGGTGTCGGTGGAACATACGGCTGGCTGAGTGTGTCTTCACTCTACGATGCTCCCAGGTTTCCCAAAGCAGGTGCAGTGAGCCACACTCCCTCCTACAGTGCAAGGGGACCCCTTTCTCCCTCCTGTCCTCCTCGTCACTCGTGCCTGTCACACTTAACGAGTCGCCCATCTTAAGGGGAGTCTCAGAGCTGTTTTAACGGGAATGTCCCCGTCCACGAGTAAAAGGTAACTTTTGGGGTGTTGTTGACCCCTCACGTGTTTTGCTTCTCAGTACCCTTTATTTCCTTGCTTATTTTGTCTGGAGTCCCCCTCGACCCCCTTTTTTCTTATTGATTTGCGTGGATTTCTGAGTGTACTCTGAGATTCTTCATCGACTCGTGTAAATGACTACCTATTGTTGGAAATACAGACGTTTCAAACGTTTGTGGACGGTATCCTTTATGTTTAGAAATATCGACCATCCGGGCATTCGAACTAATTCACAAGGTTTTAAAATGACCGGTTCTCTTTCTGTGTCTTACATCTGAGCTGCGTGGCACTTTAACGACAACCTAACTCAGCGGTTTTCGAGCTGTGTTCTGATGTCACCCGCAGGGTGGTGCTGAGGCCACCGGGCTCGGGGATGAGGGGCTGTCAGCGACAGACATGCTTTCTAGTTGCTTTATGGGATGCTCGATTTCTCTCTTACTTTACTTTATTTATCTTTTCTTGATGAATTGAAGTTTCGGCTGCGATTTCATCTGAAGGTCCCTGATCTCGTCAAGCACCAAATTTCTTGTTAGGCGGAAAAGCCACACGTTTCATCTGAGGT
The DNA here is from genome assembly GCF_000151845.1 of Pteropus vampyrus. Classification (NCBI taxonomy): domain Eukaryota; kingdom Metazoa; phylum Chordata; class Mammalia; order Chiroptera; family Pteropodidae; genus Pteropus; species Pteropus vampyrus. Next base: position 66,662 of record NW_011889397.1, read on the forward strand.
GACAATTGAATTGGCGAAGGAGTTCTAATTTCAGGTGACACGGCTGGTTACACATCAGTCCCCTTACAGTGAGGGTTCGCCGTGCCTCATGAAGGCAGAGCAAGCCTCGTTCTCCCTCCAGGTGACAAATTGGAGGCTGCCACAGCTTAGTAAATAATACTTCCCTCTGTTGTGAGTGTGACACTCATTGTTGCTCTTGAAAAACCGATCGTCAGATAAGCCACGAAGAAAGAAGAGGCAAAAACACGTGGGAAAGACGATTTCTTCACGATGCCGCTAAACTCTAGCTGTCGTCTGTCTGTCTTAAACGGCGTTCCGAAGAAAGCTTTTCTTATTACGTCACGACCAAAACAGAGCGGCCGTTTAAGAAGAGAACCGATATGAAAAGCATGGCACGTTGTTTTTCTGGGTTGCGTGCTTTGGGCTGTTATTGAGGACGACCGCCCCACAAACACCGGAGTCACCGTGATCACGAGGCATAGACATGTCCGGGTGTGTTTCCAGCGGGCTCTTAAATCATTTCCGTCCGTTATCACCCTGTGTCCTACTTTTTTAATTGGAAGCCATTCTCCCTCCGTGCTGTTTCTAATTAAATCCCCAGACTAAACTGTGAAACCTACCCGCATTCTTTTTTATAGGAAGTGGACACCGCCGTGCGAAGCAGAAACGCATGCATTTTAATTATGTTATTCATCTTTGCACAACTAGGAACTCACAGCCAGACTTTAGGAAAATGAATTCTACGCGAGCTTGTTGCAAAGGTTGCTACATTGGGGTTATGATGTTCTACGGGTCTATCTCCTGTGAAACGGGCTTTGGAATCCTCCCTCTGCTAAGGTGGAGGGCACGAGGTGTCCTCAGGCAGTCACGAGAGGGCACATTCGTGTGACCCCACTCATAGGAGGTCCATAGAGGAGTCGAAGTCACAGAGACAGACGGGAGGTGGCAGCGGGTGGGGGGTGAGGTTGGGGGGCGACTGTTTAATGGGGACAGAGTGTCAGTTTAGGAAGGCGGAAACGTCAGGATGATGGAGGGGATGGTCACACAACCAGGTGAATGTGCTTCGTGCTGCGGAGCTGTGCACGCGGAAACAGTCGCGATGGCACATTTCATGCCGTGTGATTTTCCAGCAGTCGGAATATTTGAAATCCCTTTCATTCAAGATAAATGTGCTGTCCTTGTTGGAAGATAGTGTATATACACAAAAAAAGGAATGATGTACCCCGAAGCAGTGACTCTGCCCTCGGCCATAGCGGCATCCCGGTCCACGTTTGTGTGGACCTCACGAAAACACATGGCCATTCCGAGATCATTTCTACGAGTATTTTTTTTTTTCATTGCAATGTATTTGGCATATAACATGGTGTACGGTGTTTTGACAGGTTTATACATTGCATGATGACTGTCATCGGAGCCACCATTACCACATCGGTGGCACCCTATCATTATCACTTCTTCTCAAGGTATTTTCTGGGCCATCGTTAACATCGAATTGTCTGGTCTGTGCATTCAAGAAGCACAGACCAAACAATATGAATCCATATTCACGGCAGCACAATTTGCAATAGCCAAGGTATGACAGCAACCTAAATGCCCATCCACAGACGATTGGATAAAGAAATTGGGGTTCGTGTATACAGTGGAATATTACTCAGCCATTAAAAACAATGAAATCCTACCATTTGCAATGACATGGATGGACCTAGAGGTTCTTATGCTGAGTGACATAAGTCAGACAGAGAAAGATAAATACCACATGATTTCACTTATATGCGGAATCCAAGGAATAAAAACAACAAACTAATCAAAAACAGACTCACAAATATAGTGGACAATTTGGTGACAGAGGGGAGGGCGGTTGGGGGGGCTGGGAGAATGGGGTGACGGGTTAAAGAAATACAAATCAGTAGATGATCGATGGTCACGGGGCTGGGGAGCACGGCGGAGGGAACGCGGTCAGCGTTAATACATCGGCCAGGTGGAGGGTCAGGGGAGGGAGGGAGCAATTGGGGGGATCGTTTGATGATCTATATAGATGTCTCACCCATGTCCTGTATACTTGATACTTATTTAAATAAATTAATTTAAAAAGAAGAAGAAGAAGAAGTTCGTGAGCTAATTTGTAAAAGAGATAGTTGGAAAAGGGGTGTCACGGAAATGTTTCTAGCTGGCCGGCATCTTTCGGTTTAGCTTCCAGCTCCTGTGGGGGGCGTGGAAGAAAACAGAGATTCATAACCACAGGGTGATTGCTGGGGGGGCGGGTGAGGAGGTTATACGATTGGGCCTCCAGACCTCGGGGTTCCCCTCGCCCCCCGTCATTATCTAGAAGCTAGTCACACGTCTTCCGCCGGGACATTCACTGATTTTCTGTCTCCTGCCGCGTTGTCTAGATGACACTGGACATCGCGTCCACTGCTTCTCTCGAGAACGTCAATTAGGAGGTTCAGCGGGACGAGTGATTCCGTGACCTACTTTTTATTTTCCCTTGACACTGACTACTTAACTGGACAGCGCCTCCTGTCTACCCGCCCCGAGGATGAGATTCGCAAGATGAGTTTGCGTTTGCTCTGGTTGGGCTTCCAGTGAGTGGCCTGACCTGTCTTTCACAGAAACTGCATTTTGTTTAGAGACGGCTGAAACGGGCTACTCGGTCCAGGACCGAGATGTAAAAACACGGTCCAAAGTTCGTGCTGGAAACCAGGCCACGCATCTCTTATCCCAGAAAATCCTTCTGAGGATTAAGTGGAATCGTGTGTCGCCTATTGTTTTTCTCTAAATCCTGTCTCCTCGAGAGCGATGTCAACAACACAGGGCACGGAGCTGTTGGGCTATTGTTCATGTGACAGCTGAGCCCACAAATCATGGCTCCTTTATAAACATCTCGGGCAAAAAGGTGCTTCAGTCCTCAGTGAACTCAATCCAGCTCGTTTTATCCTCTCAACTGCCAACGGGGACAGTGGAGATGCAGAGACTCAGCTCGATCAGCAAAGCGATGTGTCACGTGACTCCATGAGCCTCAACACGAACACTGCAGGGATTGTGATGATCGATGCGATCACTACTATGAAAATCACCGGTCATACGCTAATTTAGATTGTTTTTGACACTTTCAGACAGAAGATCCCTCTTTGCAGCTGTCTATGTATTTTTTTTTTTCATGGCTGGTGCGTAAAGAATGGGTTAAATGCTTCCACATGGTTAAGTTTCAAACGGTGATAGACATACCTACACAATCTGCACATCTCTGCTTCTTGTTTAATGAAGTCCACAGCCTGAAATGTTTACTCTCTGGCCCTTGAAGAAGCTTGCAGAATGCCGCCTTACAATTTCGGTTTTATAAATAATGTATTTAACTCGAAATGGGCCTCGAAAGATTTTCTAAGGCACCTCGGGAGTGGGGTGAATATTGCACCCGGCTCATTTTAAAACGAGGTTGAGCGTGTTTGTACAGTCCGGCTGATGTCATTGAATGATTTTAGAAGAAATCCCCAGGTAGGTGAATGTTTTTTTGTTTTTTTTGTTTTTTAATTTTCCCTAGAGCCTATGAAAAGCATTGTGTCACTTAAAGAATGTCATTTCTATTCTGCTCCAGTGATAATTTCTCCCTTAAATCATTACCAGTAACGTGGTTTGGCTGCACAGGAGTGAGTTTTATGAAAGAAACCATTTAGGTCATTGTCCCAATGGCACTTAACACAGTTCTTGATGAGGTGTCTGTCATCATAAGGTCCCCTAAGGTCCCCAAGAGGGTGGTGGCTTACACAGAACAGTTTCTAGATTCAGGAGCCTCCCATGGCGACAAGCATGGCCATGTGCCCCTCGCCATCCCCGCCACCCCAGACAGTGCTGGAGAAAATGTTCTACGTTTCAGGGCGTCCGATTCCAAATATTCACATGTCTCTGTTGACGAGCACCTCGCACCCTACAGCTGAGCTGTACGGCAAGCTCATGCATAGCCACCGAAGGATTCCAGTGCTAGATGCACCTTTTAAAACAAGGGCGTACGTTTGGCCATTTGCACCGACAGCTTGCACAGGACACGCGTGCCCTGTCAGGGACGAAATCTGCGCGAACGCAGCCTACACGGAGGCTCACCGTCCACGCCATGATTCTTCTCGACTCGTTTTCACAGAACTTCTCCGGTACTAGATGTTCATGGCCCTCGGATCGCAGCTAATTGTTGCCATAGCGACCGTGCATGCCGGGGACGCCGTGTCTTAGCTCCGGTGCAAGCAACACAGACGCAGGCGTCTCGGGCTCACAGAATCTCTACGGCATGAGGCGCGTGGGGTCCTAGCAGGCCTAGGGAGTCAGCCAGGGAGAACCGCATTCTGCTTTTGACTCTGACCGCCCATCTTCCTCTCTGAGTTTTCCCATCTGGAGTGAACTGGAAAGACCCGATCGTGGCAGGAAAGAGGTCGCCCGTTTAAGTGACGACTAGTACCGTAGGAACAACATGCCATGATGTGTGTGAGAGCTTCGAACCCGGAGGAGTGCACACACAGAAGCACGTGCAGGAACGTGCGGTTCCAGCTCATCTAGGACGCCGCCGGCCCCACCCAGCCAGGCAGGGACTGGGGACTGCGCGGTGTCAACCTGATGCCCAGATATCTGGCTAAATGTTATTTCGGGGCGAGTCGGTGTTTCTGGGGTAGCTGAGCATTTGATTGGGTACAGTTAGGAAAGCAGGCTGCCCGCCCCGATGTGGTGGGCCTCACCAAATCCGTCGAAGGCGTGAGAGGCCCCCCCAAAAGGCAGAGGGAGGTGGAATTTGCTCTGTGCCCGCGTGCTGGGCTGGCACACCCACCTTCTGCCCCGGCACTAGAATTTATACCGTCAGTGGCCCTGGCTCCCAGGCATTTGGGTGGGGACCGGAACCTGTAACCATTAGTTCACTGTGTCTTCATCGTTCAAAGGCTGACACCAAGGTACCGTTTCCTGCCTTGCTTTTCAAGGTCACGTCTGCCGTGAGGTTTCTCTGTGCACTCTGAGTACGGGGTCCTTGGGCTCTGAAGCCTGTGGAGTTTGGTTTGGCCCTTGGACCCCTTCCTAGGGGGTCCCAGTCTCAAGTTTAAGCTCCTGTCTCTCCTACGTCCCTGACTTCTGACCGACTCACTGTCCACTCTCCTGAGAGGCCCCAGGCTTCATCGCCTCCGTCTCCATCAACTCACTCTTCACCCGCGTATCACCTCGCTTGTTTGCAGTGTCCCCTCCCACACCTGCGCCCCGGTCCACCACGCTTGAACTCAGAGTCACCCTCTCAGTGGATCCAGCCTCGCTGCCTCCGAGACGGGGCTGGGGCATCCCACAGCGCTCGTCCCGTGTCGGCGTCACCCTGAACCGTACTAGAAGTTCCACTCAGGAGAACAGTGGTGACGCGATTGTTCTGTGGCTCGTGACACGGTGACGTTTTTGCTGAGTCTCACAGTCTTGCGGTGAGCACCTTCTGAGAATAAGGCCTTTCTCCTCCTTCTTTTCATATGTGAGAAGCGACAATCACGGAATCAAATCATCGGCTACACAGTCCTTGTTCAGATGCCACCATTTGTTCCAAGAATAAACACTTAGGGAGCTCACTCCCCGCTCTTCCTTCTACACCTTTCTTTCCAGGCCCCCCCGAGGGCTCGCACGCTATATTTTGTCACCTGTCTTTACACTTTGTTATTCTATAGCTTCTCTTTGTTTTTTTGCTGTAACTGGGGTTGCCTTCTTTTTAATAATATTACCTTTTTCGAAGAGACCACACCTGGGTATTGGGGGCTGCACGTGGAGAGGTGCCGCCTGATTTTATGTCTAGCCACAGTCCTAAGTCCAGCGGCCACTTAGCGATCTGCTTACTCGTTAAAACAGTATGCACTGTGGGAAGATTTATAGCCTATACTTACCTACCTGTTTTATTTTTAACCATTCTGATGTTTAGTGACGGCTGATGAGCTTTGAAAATAACGGCAGAAGCAGGCAGAGGAAGAACCTGGTGGGTGGAATGGATCGATTACGATAATCCCTTTCCGGTCCCCCACCCGCACGTCTGTCCTGGGTATAGCTTATTCCTTAACATTTCCACCTTCCCTCCCCCCCCCCCACCCCCCTAAATGCTCCATTAAAGCGGAAACAGCGCCTGAGCTGAAACGTTTAAAAAATATTTCATCATCTCGCCAAACACCCAGAGATCGGGTCCGAACTGGAAGAAACTCAGCTGTCGCATTTCTGTGTGCCCTTCAGGCCCTCCCGTCCTGTGACCTTGAAGCGAGTCTCACCAATAACAAAAGGAACATTCTTTTGGGTGCCACTTGTCGCCCTGCCTAAATCACCCCTTTATTCAATGACCGTTCGGGAAATTATGCGGTAGTGGAAAACCGAGACAAAACGCATAGTGTTTGCTAAAAATTAAGCAACTGCTTACGCCTCCAGGCGTGAGGTGTCAGAGACCTTTACTTACCTAATCTTTTTCTTGGCGCCAGTTAGCAAAACAGGGTCTCTTCACTTCATTATGCCAGGCTTTCCGGAAAAACTGCCCTGTGTAAACCAAACTTCTCCAGATCGCGGGCTGAAGGAAGTCGTGGGCTGAAGGAAGTCGCGGGCGGATGCCCTCTGCCGGGGTCTGTGCACAGCCCTCGTGACGCGTGGCTGTGTGCAGGGGGCGTTTCCCGATGCTTTACCATAAGAAGTTCAGGAAAATGATGTGGTCGCTGGACATTTAAGAAACGATCTGTGAACTGGGTCTTATTGATCTGGCAGGTGTGTGTCGATTTATAACTCTCTTGCTCTTTAAATAAACCCAGAAATAACTTTATCTCATATGCTGATAATATGGACGTGCCAGACTGCGAAACGAGACAGCTTCACAGGATTCAAATTCTTCATTTCTGTTCTGTGGTCTCTGCGCTTTATGCTTTTGAAGGCACGTTGATCTCGTAGGGGCCGGCTCTGTTTTTGGGGTTGCAGCTTCTCTCTCCTGCAGGGTGGGGGTACACATGGCGGGCACCCACGTAGTCTGCAGCAAAAAGGAGTCCAGCACCATCAGATTGCATCGGCTCCATGTGCATCCTGTAGATTTTCTCCAAATCACCCTTTTTCATGCCTCTGTGTGATGTCCACAGGGTTCCTGTGAGTTTCTCACAATAACGGTCCCAGTGGACTAGAGGAAGCCTTGCAGACAAGGACAGGCAGTCTTCTAGGCCATCTGGGGAGTTCAGGGATTAGAGGGGTGTCAAGGTCTGAGGCTCCAGCTCTTGTGGGTGGAGCCATTGATCTCAAACCCCAAGCACTTTGGTCAGTAGCTTCCCGCCCTCACCTGTCCGCAGAACGCAGCTGCCGTTGCCGTGGAAACCCTGCTGGTACTCCGACGTCACAATGGGGCGGGGCGGGGTGGGCGGTCCTGTCGGCAGGAGACAGTTGGGTGCGAGGACCCGTTAACGCTCTCCACGTGCAACTGGGGACGCGTTCACGTCGCCGGAGCTGGGGACGCGTGATGGACGGACCGAGAGGGGCTTCGGAGAGGTCAGGGGCGGGGCCCTCAGACGGTGGGAGTCTTCGGATGCCGTCAGAGATGCGTGAACGCTGTCACTCCCCTTTAAGCCCATTTGGGGTCCCGGAGTAACGCGGTGATGGAAGCCTGGTCGGCGGGCCGTGTTTGAGGTGCCAGGTGGTCTCATGTCGCCTTGGG
>NW_011889397.1:74959-91671 GCF_000151845.1 Pteropus vampyrus
CACGGCTCCCGAGCTCGTCCTGCGCTCCTCAGGTAGCGACAGGTGCAGAGACCCGCATTCAAAGCTCAGAGTTCCAGTCCTGGGGAAAACGGCTTATTGACCTGTTCGCTCTCACACACCTGCCAGGTGTCCAGCTGTGCATCCCTGCTAAAGGCGAATCCAGTGCCACCAGGGTTTGTGACAACATCTGCAAATGGTTTCCAGCATTCTGACTGGGAAGGCTGCTACCAGCTGCTCGTGCGCAGAGACCTGGGACGCTGCTGAATGTCACGCAATGCCCAGGGTGGCCCTACGGAGAAGAACGTCCCGTGGTGAGTGCCCGCCATGCTCACACACCCTGGGCAGGCGGGGAGGAGCCCGCCAGCTCAGCCTTTGACAGTCACGTCAGCGGACAACATGGCGACAGCGAAACCCACTTTCGCACCTGTTGACAGCACTGTGCTGGGCGGGTCAGAATAAGATCCATCTCTATCTCCGTTCTATGTGGCACTCATGGTTGCAACAGGTAGGTCTCAGCGGCTCGTGCAGGGCCAATACGCACGGTTAAGTAAATTGCTTTTTCCACCCAAACCCTCTCCATCCCCCAAGGCAGAGCTCGCTGGACACGTGAAGTTCGTCCTGTCACTTATCACCATGACGCCATGTCTGTAGGACTGAAGCATGGATCATCCTTGTTGGTTTTTTTTTTTAACTCCAACCGGCCAAACACCCTCTGTCTTTGTCCCACGTCCCCGTGGGGGCTGGGGGACACATCCTGCCTGCTTGTTTTCTTGGTGGATTTTTTGCGTCCCGTCGTTCTGAAGCTCTGCCAGTGCAGCCGATGCACTTTCGAGTAAGCGCGCTGATTCTACAGTTCACGATTCTCTCCTCTGCCGCAAAGCCGCTCGGCCACCTTTCACATATATTTCTAATTTTCTTGTCTCTGTCCCTATAAGGAACTTCACCTTGCCCTTGTTTCCACATACAGTTGACCCCTGAGCAAGGCAGGGGTCAGGGCCACTGACCCTCCAGAGGGGTCAAAAATCCACATCTAACTTTGACGCCCCCCAATTTTAACTGCTAATGGCTGAGTGCTGATCGGAAGCGTTACAGGTCACATCAACAGCGGACAAAAGCGTCGTGTGTGTTATAGGTACTGTATATCGAATTTTGAAAATAAAGTGAGCTACAGAAGAGAAAAATCATAAGAGAAAGTACCTTTGCAGTAGTTACTGAAAAAACCCGCATATAAATGAGCCCGCACGGTTCAAACCTGCCTCGTTCCAGGATTAGTGGTCCTGGTCTCTTAATTAGCTCCTGGTGTTACGGGCGCCTTACAGCCAATAGGCGGCTGCTAAATTCCACCGTCGACAACATCTCCCCATCGCCGTCCTTTCTGCAGACTCCATGAGCAGAACCGCCTGTAACTGTTCCACACATAGCATCACCGCCTTGCTATTCCTACATGTCAAGAATTTACGTGTCAACGCGTCACTCAGGGCCACGTGAAATGTCGCTAACGCACTCGTGTGCGCCTTCACGGCTAGTGGCCTTTCGACAGACACGCTCCATTGAACGGGGACGGTCCCCCGTTCTCACAGAGAGGCGACCGTGCCCGAATTCTGTGCTGAAAGCCTCAGCTCTCGGCTGACCTCCTGGTTTCTGGTCCATCCATCTAGTACATATTCAACTTTGAGACCCAACCCGACACCCACTAACTCTATGAAAATCCTCATCCAAAACCAGCCCCAAAGCCCCCTTCCCTTCGGAGCTGTGAAATAATTACACTGGTCGTGGGGCCCTCGGTTATCACAAAATTTCAGGGTGCAAAGGGGTCAACTTCCGTTCTTTCGTTTTGTGGGCGAATCAAACAGAATCAAGAGAACATGATCACATCGTCTAAAAGAAAGTTCTAACATTCGTAGCTTTTCTCCCACGTTTATTTTTTCAGCCCTACTAGGTGGCAGGGACGGTGTTCTATCCACGTGCATTCGAAGGCGTATCTCTTGCTGAGCCTGTGCGAGGGGTGCTGATCGGTCAGACCAGCAAATGCTTTATTAAAATCTATGTTTGATTCTTTTACGCACGCTTCTACACTGTGCGATTTACGTTACACACCTCACGTCTGGCGATTGTTAGGAGGGACTTAGCAGCAAATTCAACCATCGAACGTCATGGTCAAGACAAGGACGAAAAAGAGCCCTCTGTCAAACTGTTGCTTCATTGTCTCGGCAGGCAGATTGATTTCTCCCACTGGGAAAACCGTGTCCACGTGCATCCATTCTTAGTTACTGCCCAGAGGCGGGCAGGTGGAGGCCACTGTCACCCCTACATGCACTGGGCTAGAAGCCGGCATCCACCTGACCCCCCCGCCTCCACAAAATGATCCTTTTTCCTGAACTCAGTCGACTAAGTGCAACGTCTTCCACTTTCTGACACACGTTGCTTAATCGTATAAGCACATACATTCTGTAAGGCTGGCCTTCTCTTGCCTAAAACTCATCCTCTTAAATAATAAGCTTTGACTCATTATTGTGTTTTCCTTTTTTTAAGGAGAATGTAGAGTTCACAGCTCTAATGCAGTCACTGTGGTACACTGAAACCATTCAGATATTTAGTGTTACCACAGGCACAGCTGAGAGCTGGTTTGTGGCTATATGTGTCAGTCTACCCAGAACTTAAAATATATTCCTTCTCGCCTTCTGTGGCCATGGTTTCGGTGTGTGCTCTGCTTTGCCTCCAGCCTGCGTGAGACCCCACCTCACACAGGACGCGAAAGCAGAGAACGGAGGTCCAGAAATTCCTGTTCGCTCTCGTTTTCGATAGCTCGGTCTCTGGGCAGAACCAGCTTCCACCTCCAGGACAGCGAGCCTTCCCTCGTGCACATGTCCTCCTCACGCTCTACCCAGAGGCTACACAACATGACACTTTCAAAGAAGGGGAGCCACTTGGAGCCCTGATGCTTGTAGCCAAGCCTCACCTCCGAAGGAGTGGTTCACACAGGTGCAATGATCCCCGACAGCTCACTTGCACTTGACCCAGTCATCCAAGCCCAATGCCCCTTTATAAAACTAACAACGCATAGAAGGCGTATGAAATCGATCACAAATCCACGTGTCTCTCCCGTGTCACACTTTAAGATGGACGGCCTCTGTCTGTAGCTTTCTTCCCCATCCACATTCACTTCCTCTAAGTCACACTCATCGACCATCTATTATAAACGCTTTGTTGGGAAAAACATTTTAATGAATGCTTCCTATTGTTTTACTCTGTGTATGTGTGTGTGGCGGTGGGGGCAGAGGGGCGGAGGGTAATTTCTTTTCGTTCCATAAAATAGAATTTCATTTCCAGGTAAAGTAGCAGAGAGACACGTGAAATGATGATGGCATGATTTGCTACCAGTTTTCCTAATGCTGCTGTTAGCGCTAATTAAAAATGGGCCCTTATTCCTAAGCCCTGTCCATTATTTTAGCGTGGGCCCTGTTAGTTTTTCATCAGGTGTAAACTCGAAGTTTGAGTGTCTCTTAGAAGTGAACCTCGTAATAGGAGAGGAATGATACCCCTTGTCGGAATTATCGGTCTAGTTAGCCCACCCATGGATGGCACCCGGGAAACTCGATAACTATCGAAAACCACACAGAAATGCAATAGCCCGCAATCCCAAAGAATTCCGATCTGAGATACGCGTGGCTCGTAGTCGTCAAGGCAACTGTGCATTAATTGAGGTCTTATCTGTTCTGTGTCCTGAAAAAAAATGACATCCAAACCAGCGGTGGCAGTGACCTCTGTCCTTATAATCAGGCAGGTCATACAACTAGAAAGGCTCTGGGGACAGGGCCACCGTCCATCACTTCAAGAAAACACACGATGGGACTCTAAACACTGCGTATATACCACCATCACTGTGGAGTTAGATATGTCCAAACTGGGTTTTAAACAGTGATGCCGAACACAGTGAATTCTGGGTAAGTAGATTCCCACCCTTAGAAAAACGATCAATACGGTTAAAGCCGACGAGGAACAGAAGTAATTAATAAGGAGGACGTATGTTATTTTTTATTTTTTACTGAGATTCGTTGCCTTTCAAGATTTTCTCTGTGTAAAAAATTATATGAAATCAACTTAAGGTATTGCATAAGAGGAACATAGTCGGTAATAAATAAATTTGTATTGACTGAAAAACGAAAGAGCAAATATCATAGATTATTTTGGAAAATGGGATCATTTTTGACTCAAAAATTCACAAAGTGAACACACAAATTCCAGGAATGAGATTTGCCTAGGATTTCTAGATCTGCTATTATTATCATCAATTTGACGTTTACTTAGTGCTGAGAAAAATTACCTAGGAAAGTCATACATGGTCTTTCTAGAAATAAACAGTCATTAAAACAAAGATCTGCCCCTCGATCCAGATATGAAATGGCATAAATTAAATGGTTAAAATGTAATTTTCGACCACCAACAAATAACAAAGGGATCAAAAAAGAATGACACCTCTGATATAACGGAAAATGCTGAGTCATCCTAAAGATGAGGTGGGAAAAGTGGAAGTAATCATGAATTTGGGACTGTATCTTTCACGCACCTTCCTTCTGTGAAGAGCAAACGAAATGGAATTATCATTGCATTATATCAGCCAAATAATTAAAGACTCTGAATCTCCATAACTTATGAGTTTGGAAAGACTGATTACTACTACTGTCTATTTTTAATTACTCTGAGCGCTTTTAAAAATTATTTAAAGGAACTAAGCTTCTTGTAATTCCCTCGGGAAATCTGAAGACAGATTAATTTTTCAATTACAGATATAAACAATTGTGTCAGGGGAAAAACACTGTCGTTTACGCTTTTCCTCTTTATTTAGAGATGATTATTCATCTGTTTCTATTATGAGAATATTAACGCTTTTTTTAACGTGCCCCACTGAATACACTCTTACGGGTTCTAGGATTAGCTGTCAGTGGAGGTAGGACATGACACCTCTTACCTGCAAGCTCGAAGAGCCTCGGCGTTTTGCCAAGTCGAGTCTTAACAGGAAGGTGCTAAGAGCCACTCAGAGCACTGAGCTACACCTCGAAATAGCTTAAAGACAGTAAGATGGAAGTGAATGTGTTCAGCGTGACCCTACCATGTCACGGATAAGGTCGGATGAAAAGCGTCGTCTAACACCAGCAGCCGTATAAACGGGTTATTAACAGCAAAGTTGAACGAGGGAGAATCTTCATGTGAACATGTTACAGAAAGAATCTTCATGTTACAGAAAGAAGCTCTCCGTGGCAGCCACACATCTCATGCACACCCAAGCGTCCTCACTAGACGGAACATAGGCGCGTGGGCCAGGTCCGCAAGGGTGGCTGGTAACACAGGACAAAGAAGGAAAAGGAATAGAGAAGTGGCTCTCAACGCGATGCCCTGGACTTCCGCGGCTGTCCGGTGACGGACCCGGGTTCCCCCAGCGCTGGGGGCTGAGGGCTGAGCCGCTCATGACAGCCACACACAGACAGGCTCGTAATAGTTTGCGTGTTTCTAAGTCTACGATTCATAAATCCACAGTGAGCGACGGGACATAAGTGAGCTGTTCCTCTCATTCTCTCCATCCCAAGACACGGTGTTCTGGTCCTTAAACAGGAGATCTAGGCATCCCCGGGTCCCACCGTGCCCATTGCGTCAACATCGGCTGTCCGTCGAGGCAGGTCGGCATTCTTTGCCCTGACAGCTTCCTTCGGGGAGTTTACGCAGAGGTGTTCCCCATGTTTGTGGCATCATTGTGGCTGCCGGGACACTCTTTTTTGTTATCAGACAGGCTCGACGAGTCCGCAGCTCTTGGACGTCCTGTGGCATCAAGTGAGCAGAGACTCACCTGTACGTACCACCTGTGTCACAGCCGTCCGGCACTAACGCAGGGCTGGTCCCATCCTGAAAGGGATATTTGTTAAGCATCACCCGTGACTTCTCGATTTTCATCACAAAGGCTGCACTTTTTACTCCCTGTACAATCGACCCCCTTCAGTCCTCAATGATGATTCCTGCCATTGCATAAACTGTGAGACATCCATAATTTTCACATGCTTTTGATTATGTCGTCTACTTTCAGTTCCATCGAGGCAACAGGCCTCTTCCAGCTCGCATTTTCTCCAGTCTTGTGATGTCGCTCTACTTCTCAGACATAGAACAAATTTCGTTGTCTTCGGAACCGCCCCGGAGTAACCCAGACCCCGGAGTCTTAGGCTGCAACAGGATGCTTCTCTCCTTCGTGACTGCCGTTGACCTGCGTGTGCTCTAGAAAGGTCTCCAGTTTAAGTCTGGCAAAGAGAAGCAGCTTTGTAAAGTGCGCCTAAGGTTCCTCGGATGAGAAGGCACGTCAGGGCTGGAGGGTCCCCCCAGGTTTCTCAGAGGTACATTCTGTGACGGGCTGTAATGGTCTTCTTAAGAAGCACACAGACGTGGAGCACGGGTGATGGATTTGGGCTATGCGGGTGGCAGTGAGAAGGGATTCTCACAGGAGACTAGAAAACAAAACGAATTTTAAAAATCTAACTGTATTTGAGTTAGGGACTTTGAGGATCATTAAGCAGAATTTGGGAATGTACCATGCCAAGTCAAACCTTTTCTTTTTTTTTTTTCTGTGATGTTTAGGTATTTTCACTGAGACACATTTACTAAATTTCATTGGTCTCTCTGAACTTCTGGGCGTTACTGTTTTTTTTTATTTTTCTGTTATAGTTGACATTCGATATGATTTTATATTAGTTTCAGTGGTTAGACGTTTAGATAATGAAGGAAGAGATTCCACGATGACTCTGGTCCCCACCTGACACTACACGGCAGCATTATATACCACAGCCAAGATATGGAAGCAAGATCTGCTCGTCCATAAACGACTGGATAAAGCAGAGGTGGGACGTCTGTACAATGGAATATTACTCTGCCGTGAAAAAGAACGAAATGTTACCATTTGCAATGACATGGATGGACCTAGAGGTCATTATGCCGAGTGAGATGAGTTAGACAGAGAAAGAGAAATATCATATCACCTCACTTATATGGGCAAGGCTATTTTTCGATTTAAGTGTTTAAAGTTCCAAGTTTGTTCACACATTGTTGCGGGGTGTGTGTGGGGGGGTGCCCGCTTTAGATGATTTGGATTCCGATGGTACATATCTTTATTTGTAGGATGAGAATAGCCGTTTTACTAGTTCGCTGAGCTGGGAGGAAGCTCTGGGCAATCGGTTCCTATCGGAAAAGCAGAGGGGATGGGCGACCAGCTGACAGCAGTTGAGAGCCAGCTGTATCTCTCGGTGAGCAGAGGTAAGCGTGCTAAAGATGAACAGTGCCTAACACTTACTAAGTAATTGCTATACCAGCCTCCTTGTTTCCTGCTTTTATTGGCTCATTTAATTCTCTCTTCAATCCTAAGGGGTACGAAACTGTGTCCTGTATTTTCTCTCAGTCAGTGGATAAAGAAATTGAGATTCAGATGGTTAACTGACTCTCCTAGACAGTATTCCGTGCATTAGCTGGAGTCGTACTCCTGAATGCTCCAGTACGTTGCCTGAAATTGCTTTGCTTATTTCTCTATCTCCTTCTCTGAAAAAAAAAAAAAAGGAAAGAAAAAGTAAAAAAGAAAAAGAAAAAAAAATTGCCTTCTTTTGCACAATTTGGGGGATCAAGTATTATGTATTAAAGCACGGTAAACTTCAAACCACTGTAACAATACGAGGCTTTCCATTGGTTATTTTAAACTTAGAGGCATTTTTTTTCCCCATTTATGTTGGAAGATGTGCCTTGCAAAAAAAATCCAGGACGGAATCTCTCTTCAGAGCTCTCTTTGTGGTTGATCATTCCACCCAGGAAAACAGAACAGGATGCTGGGAAGACTTGGTATGCAAGCAGAGGGTATTTGGGGGTAAGTGGGTGTTTCTGTTAATTAGGGCACCTGGTGTAGGGCGATGTGTCCGAAAGGATATTTATTAAAAGTTTCCCCAAATTATCTGTGGCCAAATAAGTTTGGAAAATGTTGCCTATAACAACCGTTCTTTGTAGTGCGAAACACGTGTGTTTACCTGTTCTAGTCGATCTCCCCGGCTGATTGCGAGAACGCGGACTGTTTTCTATGCAACGTTATCTCATTGGGTCCTGGGAGCTGGACATCGAAGATCCAGCTGTGGACAGTGCTGGTCCCTCCTGGGACCTCCGTCCTGGGCATGTGGACGCCGTCCCCACCCCATGTCCTCATGTGGTCGTCCCTCTGTGCTTGTCTGTGTCCTCATCCCTTCTTCTATGACATGAGGGCCACCCTGGTGACCTCTTTAAAAGCCCCATCTCCAAACCCAGTCCCTTCCGGAGGTCCTGGGGGGTCAGGGCTTCAGCATGTGGGCCCGATTCATAACAAACGATGGAAAGAGCAAGCCTGAGAACACACCAGAAACACTGCTTGAAGACAGTCGCCACTTCTCACATTTGCTCCAAAAACGACATGCAAGGGTCTGAGTCAAGCACGGTGGCTTCCTCTGCCACGCGAGGCCCCCGGTTCCTCCTGCAGGTAACAGCTAAGAATATTAATGGGCTGTAGCCTCTTTCTTCATCCGACTGGTGTGCCTGTTCTTACCAATGCATTCCCCCCAAAACGGGCCCTTCGCGCTGATCTTAAATTTCATTTAAAATTAGAACCTACCATCGAGTCACGGTGATGCCAACACTATGCCTGTCAGTTCGTGCTCACAGAATTCTCCAGCATACCCTTTGCCCATGACGTCGGCCCTCGTGATTGTAAGTCGAATTGATCGTTAATTCTTGAGTGCCATGGAACTACCAGAGAGAGATGCTTGGAGATGTGCCCTGAATTATGTATCACTATTAAAGCAATTATGGGATCAACGATAAATCCAGCTGGATAAACTCTGAAAGGGAAAATCCTTTTAACTTCCCTTTGCCTATAATGAGTCCACATGTCGGCCTTCCTCTGGCTCATGTTTACCTGACAGAATGATGCTCAGAGCTGGCCAAGCTTGAAATTATTGAATGGAAACATCTCATTCTGAAAATCCACAAGACTGGTTCTCGACAAAAGCCTTCGTATGCAATAACAGCCCGCCATCCAGAAATGACAGGCGAAAATCAACGTCCGGGACCCTAAACCAGGCTACTTGGTGGCAGGCTAGTGTGGTATGTGAACAGGTGGGTGGTAGAATAAGGTGGAGGGAGGCTGGTTAGAGCCCTTTCTGTAAATTGTCAGACATTTTTGAGAGAAAGACTCTTTTTCTGTGTGTGAGGGCCGTGGAAGCAAGTCGAGGAATGTCAGCTTGTTTCTGTGCTCGTAAGAACCTAAATAGATCGTCTGAAATATTCTGGGAGGGATGGAAGGGGGTGGACAGTGAGAATCGGTGTCCACTGGGCTTAGACAGCTTTCAGCAGGAGCTAAGTGCTGGCTGCCTCTTTCAAAGGGTGCATTAAGAACCCTGCAATTATATAAATGTCTAACCGCTATGCTGTACACCTGAAACGAATGTAAATAATATTGACTCTCAACTGTAATTGAAAAATTATATAAAAAAGAACCCTGCCGAACACCTGAATGGCCTGCCTTCTTAACCACCCTAATGTGTAACCCTGTCCAGCAAATCTTGGGGTTTTTAAACCATTTTTCTCCTTTGTTTCCCAAAGAACTGGCTCATTCTATTCGAGGTTAAGAACTCTCTACTCGAGAGTGCTTTTGATCTTTTTTAATGCTTTTTACTGACATGTTGATACAAGGAAGTTGAAATCCACTCTCTCTCCACAATTTCTCCATCAGTTTAAACCATCGGGTCATTGTCAGAGGCTTCCAATATCGGGACGGCCAACTTATCAGGTACAAAAGGGTCACCTATCGTGGAAAATGCCTGGCATCTACCAATCTATTTTCCGGAGAACGTAATTAAGATCGCGTCACATTACTGAAACGGTCGACTGTAAAAATTCTCTAATCACTGAGAAGCCTCTACTATTTTGCCATTCATTTGACTCCACTGAATATGTTCAGCGTATTTGAGCCGTTTGATATCTAGGACTTAGGATGTGGGAAAATATAGTTAAAGCAAATGGCTTCTTATTGATGAAAGTGACTTGACACAGTGAAGAATACAGGAAACTGTACATTGCCTGAAGTGTCGCGAAAGTGGGGGTAGACCAGCTGCCTCAAGGACTCATCGTTCACGTCAAAGGCAATAATACATTTGCGTTAAGTGCCTGGCAATGGTGAGTATTAGAGACAGTAAAAGTATTAGAATCTATAGCGTCAGAAACGTCTTCTCGATCTCCAGTTTATCCTTCTTGTCTGGGTCATGACATCAGGAGTGAGGGTAATTTATACTCTTCCTTGTCCCGTCAGTAGCTCTCACGTTCACGTGCCAGTTTCTCTCTCTCTCTCTCCCTCATTCCGTTGGACACATCCTTTGTTCTTTTCCTTCTTGTTCATTCCTGTATCCATGCGCTTGTCCACCCATCCTGCTCCCAATCACCCATCTGTGCACCTGGCGTTTATTAAGCGCCGTCTTTCGGCATGTTGTGACGTGCTGAACAGAGTAAAATAAACTGGTTCATTCGAGAGTGCCGATGTGCTCGGCACTGGGAATTAAGTCGTGAAACACGAAACAAATGAAAACAAGCGACGGACAGCGACACAAAAGCTCTTGCACCTGTGGCATTTTGGTGGGATGACCCTGGCGACATTGTTTTCCCATCTCAGATCAAAATCGCTTTGGATTTCCTTTGCTGAGCTCAGAGCCGAGCTCAAAGAGCCCAGCCATTATCGACTTCCCTACCCTCTCCTCTCCTCCTGTCCTCCAACGTTTCTTATTCTCACAGTTTTCAATTGCTGATCATCTACTTTTGGCCAGAGATCAGCGTCTACAACCCACCTGGATGGATCACACGAAACCACACGGTGTCCAAACCAGTCCTGTCATCTGTAGGCACTGTGCCGTACCACAGAGCCCTAAGACACGTCATCTTGGATAACTGAAACGTTACAGCCTGGAACAACCCCCTGTGACCCCTTCCCCAACCCCTGGCCGCCATCATTCTGCTCACGGCTCCTATGAGACTGACTGCTTCATAGACCTCACGTAAGTGGAATCATGCGGGTTTCGCCCTTCCGTGGCTGGCTTACGTCACGTAGCATAATGTCCTCGAGGCTCACGCACGCTGTTGCAAATGGCAGAATGACATTCTTTTTTAAAGGTGAGTAATATTCCATTATAAAACAGTATGGAAAGTGCTTCAAAAGATTAAAGTAGGACTGCCTTAGGACCCAGAAATTCCACTTCTCGGTATTTTTACGAAGGAAACAAAAACAGTAATACGTAAAGATCTATGCACCCTTATATTCATCACAGCATGATTTACAATAGCCTAGATATGGAAATAACCTAAGTGTCCATAGACAGACTAGGTAAAGTAGACGCGGGACATACATACTACGGACTATTACTCAACAATAAAAAAGAATGAAATCTTGCGATTTGAGACAACATGGGCGGACCTAGAGGGCATCGCACTAAGTGAAATAAGTCAGAAAGAGAAAGAGAAATACTGCATGATTTTACTTTTATACGCAATCTAAAAAAAAAAAAAGAAAACTCAAACAAATAAACAAACGAAACCAAACAGAAACAGACTCTGGGGAACAGAACAAACTCACGCTTGCCAGAGGGGACGGGGTGGGAGGATGGACAAAAAAGGTGAACGTGAGAAAAAGGCACAGACTTCTGGTGATAGAATCAACGAGCCCCAGGGCTGCAGTACACAGCACAGGGAGACACTCAGGAAGATCATAAGTGCACAGTGACAGGTGCTAAACTTTATCGGTACAATCTCATCACACGGTACATAAGCGTCCATTTATTACATTGTACACCTGCAATAATATTGTGTGCCAACTCTAATAATTTCTTTTTACAGTTTTCTTAGAAATTTTTGTTGAAATAGTAAAATTTTAAAGAAGGTTCATTAAGTGATCTGCCTTTATTCATCGGTCTGAATTTATAAATTCTTTGCTTAACCCTTTTTAAAAGCATGTGAGTATTTAAGATGTCACTTTGCCCATCAACAGATGATTGGATAAAGAAATAACAGTTCACATATACACTGGAATATTACTCGGCCATTAAAAAAATGAAATCCTACCATTTGCAACAACATGGTTATTATGCTGAGTGAAATAAGTCAGACAGAGAAAGATAAACACCATATGATTTCACTTATATGCAGAATCTAAGTAAAAGAACAAACTAATCAAAAACAGACTCACCAATATGGTGATGGACAGAGTAGAGGGGGTTTCGGGGGCTGGGAGAATGGGGTGAAGGGTTAAAGAAGTACAATTAGTAGTTGATCGTTGGTCACGGGGATGGGGGGCACGGCAGAGGGAATGCGGTCAGCATTAATACGATGGCAAGTGGAGGGCAAGGGGAGGGAGGGAGCAAATGGGGGGATCGTTTTATGATCTATATAGATGCCTAACCAATGTCCTGTATACTTGATACTTATTTAAATAAATAAATAAATTATAATATTTACCAAGTTGAAATAT
The DNA here is from genome assembly GCF_000151845.1 of Pteropus vampyrus. Classification (NCBI taxonomy): domain Eukaryota; kingdom Metazoa; phylum Chordata; class Mammalia; order Chiroptera; family Pteropodidae; genus Pteropus; species Pteropus vampyrus. The sequence continues at coordinate 87,513 of NW_011889397.1, forward strand.
AATATTTTGGATGGATTGAATTAAATAAACTATGTTATTAAAGTTAAAAAAAGAAGATGTCACTTTCTAGGATCATTCTATTTCCATTGAAAGAACGTGAATGCGTTCTTCTAATAATAACTCAAAAGAGGGGAAAATCGACATTTCCATGTAAGAGACCGAACTCCCCGCAGTGGATTTATTTATTTAATGTCCGTCTCCCTGCCTTGCCACCCTGCTCATCACGTCGTGGTCACCGAGACTGACGACACGCACCGTACACTTACAAACTACGGAGCTGTATCCGGACGTTTAAAACTTTGTCGAGTTCAGCAGAGTGTTCGTAAGGGCGTTGGACCTTTCTCTTTCTTAGCATTCTTGGCTCTGTTTTCCAGTGTAATATTCCAGACAGAACACAGTTCGCAGAGAGCATGTTTATGACCGCATCCGTCATGTGACTGGAGAGCAGACGGCCCTTTCACGTGGTTACACATAGACCATTTTCTTACCATCATTCGGCTCGAGGGTAAAGGATGGCTTTCGGAGACCTTCAGAAGGTCAGCGAGGCGGGTCACCGGTGAAGTGGGTCACCGTTCCTGCACCGCACACAGACCTTCCCGCCAAGCTTCTACAATCAAGGGATGCGACGCTGTCTCCTGGATCGTGAACACCAGATGCTTCGGGGAGCGCTCTGTACAGGATGAGAACGAGCAGCTGGAAGCATAGCAATGACCGGCAAAGGCGGCTTAGCCGGAAGGCAGGAGCTGTTCTCCAGCAGAAAGAGATAAGGACTCATCAGACTCAGTGATGACTAACCGGGGCTCAGACATCCCCCTGGATACGGCGTGTGACCTCTCTGACCTTCTCTCCGCATCTGTAAAACACGAACTGTGCCTCGAGGTAGAGAGAAGACAAAATGAGAAAGCGCTTGAAGTGGTTTGTAAGCTCTGACCGTTTCCTAGTGAACATCGTGGCATGGTTTGAATTAATGCCTCAGAAGCCTCTGCTGGGATTCACGGAAATGTTTGCCATTTTTTTTTTTTTTTTTTTTTACGTCTGAATAAACGGAAGACATATTACGATTCGGTTAGCTCCACACCAGGAGTACAGACTGCGACTTTCCATGCAATGACATCGTTTCAGAAACTTCGGCTCGTGCCAGTAACGACAGACATTTAAAAGCACTTATCTTTTTCCTCGATTTCTCAATGTTTGGTATCCACATTGGCCATAACAGAACACAACATGGTTTCCATGGAGACGGAAATGCTGTTTCACGTTTCCATCCGATGAACCGCATTTCATGCCTTAGAAGGCACAAAACATTACCTATGGGATGAAGCAGGTCTGTTTGGATCTTTCCCGCCACAATTCCCAATGTGCCTTTTAATATCATCTTCATAGGACAGTGGCACCTGTTGGTTACGCAGATGACAAATAATTTCTATTAAGTTCTAGCTGACACCTCAAATTAGACCATAGTCTATCAGCCGGTTGCTTCAACGTATTTAAACAATTTTAACAGGAGACTTGTTATTGCAGATTCAAGTAATTTTAATAATTCTAAGTGGAAACCCCTTGAGGGTGAGTATCACAGAGGACGGACACGCTTTTCCTTCTGGCGACGAAACTGCTCTTGAATGGAGGACAACCAGGACCCACTTCTGTCTGTCGTTAAGTATATTGGTGACTTTCACCACGTTACTTAAATTTCCTCAGTTTACCTTTCTCACCTTCAAGACGCGGGAATTGGAGTAAAGGTGCCTCTGAGCTGTTCCGACTCTGAAATCTTTTTAAGCCTATATTTTGGACAACTTTAATCCCGAAAGCATTTGCTAAATGAAGCAGAAGTGATATAACTCAGCTTACTTTACAGTACCAATGGCATTGAATGCACGGTGTTATATTGTGTCGAAAGAAGTTGTTTTAAAATACCTCATTATAAACCGAATGAATGATAATTAGCATTTTACATCCCTAATCAGAAACCCAGAAGTACCCCAAAAGGACATCTCCCAAGTATTCATTTTCAAATCTACAACAGAGGTATCTTCTTTATCATAAGTTTATTAGAAATAAGTTTTCTCTACTGACATGGGTGGAGAAAAGACAAGTGGTCATAGGTTGTTGTAGGCGGAATCGTGCCCACCCAAAGATGTTCACATGCTGATCTCTCGCACCTGTGCATGCCACCTTTTACAACAGAATAATGCAGGTTGCAGATGGCAGGTGGGTCGCTAATTATTGACCTTACAATGTGGAGGTGAGCATGGATGGTGCAGGTGGGCTTGATGGAATCGTAAGGGTCTTGAACAGTGGAAGAGGGAGGCCAAGGTTCCGTGCTGAGACATAAGGACCGCGGTCACTGGCTTTGAAGGTGGACTAAGGAAGTCGGCAGCCCCTAGATGCCGGGAAGGGCAAGGAAAAAGGTACTGTCAATGTCTTCACATCAGCCCATTGGGAACCACACTGCAGTTCTAGCCTGCAAGACTGTAACACGGTGAATCTGCGTTGTTTTAAACCACCAAGTGTGAGGCAGCGTGTTTCATTGGCCATAAAGAGCTGGTACACAGAGGAAGCATGCATGAGTACAGCACACTGGCCAGCTCATCACCCAAAACCCCCAGGACTTTCTCGGTCTATGATTCTGTTAGTCGTGTGTCACACCCCAAAAGTATGCACACACTTCAAAGGGAGACTTATGCCTAACCCCACCTGAAGCTTCTGTAATCCTGTCTTCAGAGGATCATTCTATGCAGTCTTGTATCTTTTGTCAAAAGACTTTCTTGAGTTCATCAAAATATGTCTGTGGGTTGATAAATATTTGTATTGCTGCCAGTACTGATTTTAATTGTCATCCAACCACTCGATAGCCAAGCTGTTGGCTGACATCAGGTCCAGAAACGTCCTGAGACGTATCAGAAGTACTCGAGAGTGGCACGATAAGTTATTAAATTAGCCTAGATCAGGTGCGGGAGGGGAGGAAGCCATGTATTTGACTGTCATTAATTTGATAATGGCAAATGAGCATGTTTTGTTTGTTATCGACAGCACTATGGAGCCATCTTGCAAGCACCTAATTTGTAAACGAGCAACCCAGGAATTCACAATTTTCACTAATTTAGATGAACTTTGTCCGTCAGGTACCACTAAGTCATTAGTATGATGTCGTCACCATTTTGTGACAATGCTAATCAGCTCATGGTCTCACATGGACATTCTACCCATTATTGGGAATCAAATCCTCATCTTTATAAAACGATCAATAATGACAGCTTGCAGTTTAATTGGGATGAACTTCACCGAGATGGAAGGAAAGCATAACCCCATCATTTATTTATAAAGCAATCTTCTGTCTTATCTTCCGCTAGATTTAAACGCCTTGATTGGAGGGGCTGTATTTGCTTGCCTTGCTGTCTTTCAAAATGCCTGTCCAGTGCCTTGGTGAGCCATGAAATATTTGAATTGAATTAATCAAAGGCACATATGGTCCTTTCGGAAGAGGCACAGGGTAGGAAAACAGGTGAAAGTAATGTAGACAGGTAATTCGTAATGGGAAGGCACAGAGGCAGAGAGGGGACTTTTGGGACGTGTGCTAAGGATTAAGAATGAATAATAAAGATGTGTTCTAGGTCTAATTTGATTTCATTCAGGGTAATGACGAATGAGGACACAAGTTTTGTGCACAAAGGAACTTCAAGTGGGCTGGTACAGGTGTCCCCGAGATGTGTTCGTCTGACGCGGAAACTTAGGGAGCACAGGGAGCCACTTGTACTGAGCGCTTAGGCGAATAATCCTGTTGCTCCCAAATGAGGAGGCCATTTCCGGTGGAGGGACATCCCACTGAGACCACTTTTGCTACGGCATGTCCCATATTCATTGTCACTATTTCTCTCTATTTCATTGGTGCTATTTCTCTCCTTCTGATGGAGAAAGAGAACAAAGCTTGGTATGCGGAAAATCCACATGTCTCGCAGCAGCCTACCACTCTCAAGTCTACGCTGTGTTCTTGTCTATCTCACGTCTGTCGGCACTTGGAGATGCCGGGATCTGGGGGGAGACACCTGAGATGAGAAGCTCAGACTGCGAGGAAGGACACTACTTGTTAATACGTCTCCATCAAGCAGGGAAGCCGGGTACTGGAGAGAGAGGGGCGGGCTGATTGACGGGAGGAGCCCGG
>NW_011889397.1:92676-96199 GCF_000151845.1 Pteropus vampyrus
ATAATTCCCTTTGGCTCAAAACTCTCTCTATAACACGCTTACACCATCTACAAAACTATCCCATCTTAAAGTGAGAGACAGGGTTTCCTAACGCCCTCCTTCCTAACGTCAAATGCTTAGACAAACTGACCACCCACTAACAAAATTTCCATTGCAAGACTTCCATCCTTGGAGAGAACTATGGGCTCATTTCTGTGTGGCATTTTGCCGGCTTTCCCCCTTTATCACAATTCGCCTCAACCCAGCCAGCTCTTCTTCCCATAAATACAGTTGTATATGAAGGAAGGATAGAAAATAATGGTTTCTGACATTTCAACATCTCGGTCCATCCATTTAAACTTTTACTTGGCCAAACCTGACCAATGAGAGTGTCTTAATCTTGTTTAAAAAAATAACACATGGAGACACTAGGAAATGGATCTGGAGCTGCCGTCCCAGAGGAGCTGCCTGCTCCTCTCATCCTCAAACCTTTGGGATGTTAAAACAGGACAGAGTCACCTTCGGATGGGGCCTGAACAACCTCGTGTCCGAAAGACCTGTTTGCAAGAATGACTAGGAAGCAGATGTCATGACTACAGGACGGATGACTTTGGACTGAGAATTAAAGACACTGTTTAGAGTCGGCGTCACCGTGTCACGTGATCTGCACTGATAGCCACGCCTTCCTTCTGTGGATGTCCCTGTCCCCTCCCCTTTCTCAGAGACACCCACTGCCTCTGTCGCCTCATCATAAGACTGAGTTTCTGCCAGAATCAGTGCTTCCCAAATACGTCTTCCTATTGATCTAAGATAAACGCTTATCACCCCTTACTTTGAAAGGCCTCTTATTTTTAGGTTAACCATCTTCTGTTGAAATATAGCTCTTAATTTAAATCTGCTACCCAGAAAGTACCTGTCTAAGGTAGAAAATTACTTCGAGACTCTGGTTTCTAAACACCATCAACCTTTAGAACACGATTTGCTTGCACAGAAGGTAGAACTCTGAGCAGCTACCTGCAAAGGGCATCAGGATACATACATTCTAGACCTTTGTAAATCTCAGTTAAGATCAAAAACCACAACTGTCCTCCTCCTCGCCGGGTATCTTAGCCAGCTCAGGCTGTCCTAACAAAAGACCACAGAATCGGCAGCTTCCACAACAGAAATCTAGGTCTCACAGTTCTGGAGGCTGGAAGTCCAAGGCCTGGGCATCAGGCTGACCATGTTCCGTGGGGCTCTCAGCCTGGACGCACCTTCTCACACTGTGTCCTCACTGGTGGAGACAGAGCTCTATCTCTTCTTCCGCTTGTAAGGACACTGATGCCAGCATGTGGATCACACCCTGACGACTTCATAAACCTCATTATGTCCCAAGGGCCCTACCTGGAAACACCATCTCACTGGGGCGGTGGGGGTTAGGAGGTTGGGCTTTAACTCACTAATCTTGGGGGAAGAGACAGACATGCTCAGTCCTTAACACCAGGGAAGGTGAGTGACAACAGCACATCTTACTTTTTGATTCCCTCTGTGGTAGGCTGAATAGTGCACTCCCTCACCCCCACAATGTCCATGTCCTAGTTCCCAAAATCTGGAAATACGTTACCTGACATAGCAGAAGGGAGTCCGCAGATGTGATGAAGTGAACAATCTAGAGATGGGGAGATGACCTTAGAATATGAAGGTGGTTTCTCATTAGAGGGGTGCAGGCAGGGAAAGTAAGAGAAGGCAAGATGCTAGAAGAAGGAGTCACAGTGATTCAGGACTGTGAGCTAAGCCGTGCAAGCAGATACGATACTCCTAATAGTCACAGGTGCGCGTGTGTACAATATTTTAAAGCAAAGGCATCCACCAGACGTAGAATATTCATTATGCGTAGAACAATAGGGAAGAACAGAATCTCAAGTAGAACCTAAGGAATAAGGGAGTATTGGCTGCAGAAAGAATGTCAGTCAGGGTGGACAGCATTTGAGCCAATAGATAGAAGATGTTGTTTAAAGGAATTTGGAGATAACGATGAGTCTTTGGTGACAGCAGGTGTTCGAGGGGCAGGACAAGCGGGTCTATAGCCATTCAATGCAAGCATCGCCTGCACAGCAGGTGAGATGGAAAGCTAAGCCAGGCCATACTGAGTGAACTCAGCACAACCAGGACCGATCAGCAAGGCTGCCTCTCAAAGACGTGGCGATGTAGGAAGCCAAAATCATTTATACCCTAACTCCAATAAACCTATAACTACGAGGTCCTCCAACGGGCGTCTCAAAAGACAGACAGACAGACAGACAGACAGACAGACAGACAGACACACACACACACACACACACACACACACACACACAAGAAGCTCACTCAGCACAGAATTGTGCCACTACTTTTCAAATCGGATTGTGTACACCAGAAGCATCGACTCGCATGATGCCGATGGCTTTTTTTTCACACCGATATGTAGTTGGCACTTTCAACCACACAAATGAAGTGGATGGAAAGGTTGTGGAAATCCCGACAGCCTTAGAACAATTTCCCCAAATTAGAGCTACACAGAGGCAAAAGATATATAATTCATGCATTAGAGCAAATCTGACTGAGGTTTCGCCGAACAGATCACGGCATCCACAGAAAATGCACAGGCTTGAAACACTTTCAGTATTTATCCTTGAGGGAAAAATTCTGCCTCATGAGTAGCATTTACATTTGCCGGGGGAAAGGGGGGAAAAAGTACTTTCATTTTCAGGTGACTCAAAAAAAAAAAAATCCTTAAGAAAGTTGTCAGTGAGTTAGATTATTCCCTCATTTTTGTTTAAGTGTTGTTGAAACACAGTTGCTTGGATAAGTTAATTTCTCTTTGGGGAGAATAAAAGCAACAGACAACAATAACGAAAATACAGCATGGTCGACTCCAGGTCAAAACAGTGACGGCGACAGCTTTTAGAAGTAACCGTTTTGAGTTGATGGGCAAAGGATTCCGACAGTTGACAGCACAGCTTCGAGACTGTACTACAGACAGAACTTTTTTTAACGGTAGAAATATTTCCTTCCCCTCCGATGCATGTAACTTCTTTCCTATTCTGTACTGAAGATCAAGAACTCAACATTTTACTTTTATGTCCCTCCCACAGGGTACTTTTAAATTAAGCTGGTCTCTGGCTATTACATTTATTTTAATCTTCTAAGTTTATCTTCCCAACTATAAAGCCTATAGCTTACCAACGTACTGACGAATGATCCTGAATACACAGAAGTCAGGGCCATTATCTCGTTCAGCACATGGATTGTCTCACATCCAGGACAAGTGATTAGGTCTGCAAGCTTCTCGAGTGACGTTCTAGACTTTTCTTAGGAAACCGTAAGCATTTTTTTCTGTTCATTTTCAAATTCGGTCGGAAGTTAAAATTAGCCATCGAAGACCAGTTCCAAACACATGTGTGAAAATGTATGTAACCCACGTGCCAGGTCAGGTTTTCAGGAAGGAGAGCCTCTGAGGATGGCGAGGGTAGGGATGTTGGAGGGAGGGGCCAGGAGGAGGGCGGACGGCAGCAGAGGGCTGGGG
>NW_011889397.1:96249-98670 GCF_000151845.1 Pteropus vampyrus
AGGTCAGGTTTTCAGGAAGGAGAGCCTCTGAGGATGGCGAGGGTAGGGATGTTGGAGGGAGGGGCCAGGAGGAGGGCGGACGGCAGCAGAGGGCTGGGGCGGGGGACGCCAAAGCGGACCGGGTTCCAGACACACCCGTACGTCAGCTGACCCCACAAAGGGCCCTGGAGCACGATCTGCCCTTCCTAGTACCACTCTCTTGGTCTACTCAGGCGGCCATAGCAGAAAGCAGAGTCTGGGCACTTTATACAAAACAGATACTTATTTCCCGCAGTTCTGAAGGCTGGATGTCCAAGATCAAGGCACCAGCAGATCAGCTTCTAGGGAGGATCCTCGTCCTGAGTCATCTCGCTACGTCCTCACTTGGTGGAGGGGTGAGGGGCTCTCTGGGGTCACTTATCCCACTCATGGGGGCCCCGCCCTCATGACCCACTCTTTAAGAGCCCGCCTCTTCATTCATATCTCCCCCTTGGGGGATTTGGTTTCAGCATATGAATTTGGGGGGACACCAAGTTTCAGTCTATAGCACTGGCATCAGGGTGAAAAGGCCTGCCTTGTGTGTGCTCTGTGTCCAGCCTGTCGTTGGCTGTAGGCGTCAGGTGGTGCCGGGCTGTCCAAACCTCACGATGAGATGATGTTCGTGACGGAGTTCAACGGCCAAGAACAACTTGTATAATGCTTGTTAAGTAAACCAGACAGCATACGGGCACCGACCAACAGCACACTGTCCACCACGCACAGATCAGCAGGTGCTCGTCTCTGGAAGAAGCATGGTTGTCATTTTCTAGAATCTTCTGCAAGAGTCCAACGCTTTCAGAGGATCTTGTGTAGTGAAGGACACAGACTCGAGGCATGTCCGAAATCGTGGTCGACGGCCCAGATAAGGTGTGACGTAGCCATCCTTCATCAAACTGTGACCCGTGGGCCAGAGGCAGCCCACTGGCTGTTGTCACACACGGTTTTACAGGGACACGAACGCGCCCATTCATTTCACATCTTCTGTGGCTGCTTTCGCCCAGAAGAAGAATTCGTACGCTCAGTAAAGACCACGTGGCTTTACTGAGCTACATTCCTGCTGTAGAGCTACATTCCTCACCTTCGAACATGAGGTAGGGATTCCGACCTCATAGAATTTCCAAGTGGCTTCCAAGAGAACATGGAGGTGGAGAGCTAAGTCCCACGTCTGCCTGTGTTTTCCATCCGAAGCGCAGCCAGTCCTAGGAGCCTCTTATTACAACGAAGAAAATGAGAGCCAGGGAGAGAAGCAGTGTCGTGGAGGTCCCCGCAGCTACGCGAGAGCTCGTGGAAGCCGACGCATGCCCCGTTCACTGGAAAGCGGCTTTTCCGTCAACTCGTGACCCCCTCGTGCCATGGAGACACCTATTTGCAAGACGTCCTTTGTGTCCGCAGTGAAACTAGGCAGCACGAAAGGCTGCCGGGTTTGTTAAATTTTAGCATCATCGTGTCTCTCCTGGGGGATTGATTTGCTCAAGCACATTTCAAACGCCATCGCTGGACAGGGCGTTTTTAGGATCGCGCCTACAAAGTGATCATGCTAATACACTCAGTGATCACTGAGTGTATTCTTCCTGTATATCGTACCCAGGTATAACTTTGTGTGAGCATAATTGCGTAGGAATTTTTTTTTTTTTCTTTTCGCCAAAGTAGGAATGGAAAGCGTACCGGAATCCATAACTTACATCCCTCCAGATGCACAGCAACAGGATCTGGGATTCTATCACGGGATTCTGTTCTGAGGAGCGAAGGCGATGGGTAACGGGCATTGCGTCTCAGCTGTCCTCACTGTCATCATTGTAGTCCCACAATGTAGGCGAGGGAAATAAAAATCGATGCAGCTGAAGGAAGTCTATTTTCTACGTCTTTATTTTCCACAGCAAAATTTCACCCGGGGCATCCTCGAGAATGAAATGCAGGTACTTTTCAAACTATATGAAAAGCTTCCTCTGAAACTATATGAAAAGCTTCCTCGATATTGTTCCCTTTACTGATTCTCGGAAGAGCTGTTATCTTCTCAAAGAAGAGAGCACCTCAGGAATGGGGTGTTAGGATGGCTCAGGCTGCAGGAGAAGCAGGGAGGAGCAGAGGAATGACTCATCCGAACGCGGCTGGCAGCTGACGTTTGGAAGCGGGGTGCCCACTTATAAACACATAACGAGTGCCTCCTGTACTCAAGGCACCCTCTAAGAAATGTGTACATAAAACAGTCCCTATATTAAAGGGGCTTAACATTTTTGTGGAAGAAATAAATGTCTTAGGCAAATACCTATAAAACAGGGAACAGGTGATACCTTCAAGATTTCCAAGAGACATAATTGGCTATTTCTTATCTGCCAGCTCCTTCACTAAAAACAACAGCAAAGCAGCTCGTCACTCTTCTCTGCTTGGGATTACAAATCGTCT
>NW_011889397.1:98720-100730 GCF_000151845.1 Pteropus vampyrus
GGCTGCAGGAGAAGCAGGGAGGAGCAGAGGAATGACTCATCCGAACGCGGCTGGCAGCTGACGTTTGGAAGCGGGGTGCCCACTTATAAACACATAACGAGTGCCTCCTGTACTCAAGGCACCCTCTAAGAAATGTGTACATAAAACAGTCCCTATATTAAAGGGGCTTAACATTTTTGTGGAAGAAATAAATGTCTTAGGCAAATACCTATAAAACAGGGAACAGGTGATACCTTCAAGATTTCCAAGAGACATAATTGGCTATTTCTTATCTGCCAGCTCCTTCACTAAAAACAACAGCAAAGCAGCTCGTCACTCTTCTCTGCTTGGGATTACAAATCGCCTGCCTCAAAAGAGTTCAAAAAGGTAGAAAATGCACCAGTAAAGAGTTGAGGGATTTCTCCCCGTGGAGAGGGGGGAGATGCTGGGCTTTGGGTCAGAAAATTAGATGCTAGTGTCATGTCGGATGTTGGTTTATCCTCTGAAATTAAAGATAGGGGAAAGCGGAGGCCACAGGCCACATGGTCGACCTGGACGAGCGCCATGCATGCAGCAGGGTATGCCCACCCGCTCATCGTTCCTGCGATTATGCTATCCCAGGTCCCCGCCTCCCGCTGGGTGAGCGACGAACCTAGGTCTCAGCCTTCCACTGAGTGAGTGACGGACCCAGGTCCCAGCCTCGCACTGGGTGAGTGATGGATACAGGTCCCACCCTCCCGCTGGGTGAGTGACGGGCACAGGATGACAGGTGGATGAGAAAACGGTGTGTACTTGTCACCACCCACGTGGTGGCCCTTTGGGGCAGTGCCCGTGAATGCTCTCGGGCTGTGGCTGGTCTCTGCTTCAGATTTCTCATTCCACGGTGATAAACAGGTTTCCTGGGACACCTGAAGTGAGTCATGCTGATGCCATTTCGACAGAGTTAGTGTGTGGGAGACAGCTCTGCGGCCTGTTCGATCCCCACCCCCATCCACCCCCGCCCCAGTGAGTTCTGCACCGGGGCTGTCATTAAAACAGAGGAAGACCAAGGTGAGCAAAAGGCCAGGTCGTCTACGATGATGGACACGTGGAGCCTCAGCTTCCAGAGGGTCCGGTCTTAGTTCACAAGGCTCCGAACCTGACCCAGACATCACATCACCTTCCGCCAGAGAAGCCCAGGGCGTCGACACCAACAGAGAGTCATGTTCTAAGAATTAGGGGCCGACGTGGTGCTCATTGTTGTAGTCCAGTTACCCCGAGGTGAAACAAAACATACCTCAACAATAAAAACAGAAGGACCTTATCTTCGTGAGCTTCATGGGCAAGTAGGGGACAGAGAACCGTTTGAGAAAATGCGCGAGAAGACATATGACCTGGTCCTTGAGGAGATGGATGAGTAGGTAGATTGGGAGAAGTCAAAAGTAAAGGTCAAAGGTATTAGATGGTTGTTAGCCTCTCCTCCAAACCCCAAGTATTGCCTCTTTGAAACACAGAATGCGTGGGGAAGAAAAGGGACCCGAGGCTGATGGAATATCCGGGTGGAGGAGGTGACAGCTCCGCTGTGGCCGGCAGACTCGGAAGAGTCAGAAGCCATGCTGGTTAACCAGGCCGCCCCTCAGTGAGGTCACAAAGGAGCCAAAAAAAGGGGGCGGAGATTACGACTAAGTTCTTGAAAGTGACTTTCCCGTAAAACACACATTGTTAAGATTAAGAATATTTTGGCAAGCGCCATGATCGTGTTTAGTAAGAGGAAAGCAGGACGAGAAGGCTTCTAAACATTTTGGGGGACGTGCGCCCCTTCGATGTGTATGATGATTTCACACCCTTCAAGGGAAAACCCATACCCACACTGACAGACTCACCTGGGGCCCCCGATTACGTGATGCTCACAGACCCAGGGTCAGAGTGTAATGTTACTGTTTCGGATGAGGAAGGAGATTTCTGTGGGCTCATTTCCTCTGCAGGGAGACATGGGAGGTCATAGAATGGAGCCCAGAAACCACTGCAGTCTGGGTACAGCGGGGCCAGGTC
>NW_011889397.1:101180-124783 GCF_000151845.1 Pteropus vampyrus
CCTCTCCTCCAAACCCCAAGTATTGCCTCTTTGAAACACAGAATGCGTGGGGAAGAAAAGGGACCCGAGGCTGATGGAATATCCGGGTGGCGGAGGTGACAGCTCCACTGTGTCCGGCAGACTCGGAAGAGTCAGAAGCCATGCTGGTTAACCAGGCCGCCCCTCAGTGAGGTCACAAAGGAGTCAAAAAAAGGGGGCGGGTATTACGACTAAGTTCTTGAAAGTGACTTTCCCGTAAAACACACATTGTTAAGATTAGGAATATTTTGGCAAGCGCCATGATCGTGTTTAGTAAGAGGAAAGCAGAACGAGAAGGCTTCTAAACATTTTGGGGGACGTGCGCCCCTTCGATGTGTATGATGATTTCACACCCTTCAAGGGAAAAGCCATACCCACACCGACAGACTCACCTGGGGCCCCCGATTACGTGATGCTCACAGACCCAGGGTCAGAGTGTAATGTTACTGTTTCGGATGAGGAAGGGGATTTCTGTGGGCTCATTTCCTCTGCAGGGAGACATGGGAGGTCATAGAATGGAGCCCAGAAACCACTGCAGTCTGGGTACAGCGGGGCCAGGTCATGGCAGCGTCACAGGAGACCGAGGAGCCACGCCCCTGAAGGCCCAGCACACCGACCTGATGGGGTCTGCACCACGCTCAACACGGAGACGAAGGGACCGACCTTGAGAGAACTGCGTGAAGGTCACCGAGCGGGGACACGGCGACTCTGGAATTCAAACCCTGCCACCTGATCGACAAGCTTTTCTTCACCGTCGTGCTAGAATCCGTGTTCTCCTCTTCCAAAATGGTGAGAGGGTCACGGTTGCTCACGAGGGTTCGTTGAAAGCAGCCTGATCCAGCAGAGGGTCTGACTCATCCCACGCAGAGTGTGAGACAATCACACTCTGCAGGAAAAGCGAGACTGTGGTGCAGGACACGCCGGACACCGAAATCGAAAACATGCATCGATTTCGATGGCCGTGCTGAGACCACTCTGGGGGTAGGGAGCATGCCCAGCCCGTCAAATGTTTGGCTTCGCGGTCAAGCTGTGGCCCCTTCTACACCACATCAAATAAAACGCGGGCCGGTGGTGGATGCTGCAGGTCTACGCTCTGGAACATGAACCTCCAAACTGGATCGTGAGCCATCTTATCTCTTTAGGTCTTGGAGCGTGGTAGGCATTTCAACCAAATGCACTTCAGCAAATAATCATCGCCCATTACTAGGTACCAAGCCATGTGTTAGATTCTAGACGGTCAGACGCTTAAATACGGACCCGGGTGGAAAGTCTAATTTAACGTCCGTATATGTCCTTTCGTTGGTGATGGGGGGACAGACACTGTAACATGCTGGCAGGGGAAAAGTCCAGGAAATGCATCGAAATGACACCTGTAAAGGGAAGCGGCGAATCCATCAGGAACCAACCAGGAGCAGCGTGCGTCACAGAGGGAACGGGACATTTGTAATGCGACTGAGCGTGCGTCACAGAGGGAACGGGACATTTGTAATGCGACTGGTTCTGGACCGGACCAGTGAGCGCCTTGGGTGGCGTTCTGTGCCGAGGGAACTCGTAGGCTAGTGACCACAGACATCCCGCCCAAGGCCAGCGGCTCGGAGGCAGAGGGTGGTGTCGGGGACCCCAGTGCAGGCAGCTACCGCGGTGATTTCCAGCCACGGTGGCGACACCTCAGGACAGGGGCGAGAAAGCCTTTGGCTCCCCCCTGACCACCAGCTGGTGACTTGGATCCCGGACAAAGTTAGAGTCTCTGCAGAAAAAGAGAAAAAGCCTTCCGGGCTTCTAGATGGTGAGGAGCTCGATGTCCTGCGTGACCTTGATTTAGAAAGAGTTCGCATGCAGGAAGGAAACAGGAAGTGCCTATAAATATATTTCACTTGAATCCTGCACGTGCGTCTCGAGGACAGTTTTCGATCAGAGATAAATGCGCCATGTAAAAGGTTTGCCACTTGGTTTCCCTGCTTCTGATTTCAGTCTCGGGTCACTGTCAAATGCCATTCATCCCGATACACGGAAAAAATGACACGGAGATGGACCGGACCAGTGAGCGCCTTGGGTGGCGTTCTGTGCCGTTTAGCTGTGTCCCCTCTCCCGGTGAGCCCGGCTACTTGCCTTCAGGTTGCTTTGGCATGCTGGCACTTTGCGTTCTGTGATTTTTCCAGCTGGAGATCTTTTTATTCTGCGTGTTTGTTGAAGTCACAATCGTCATAATTTGGCTTGGTGTCACGCTGTCTGTTTTCCTTATCCGAACAACTCAGAGGGTTCTACATTATTTGCATCAAGTGGGAAAGATCTTAGGAAGAAAAACCTGCCTGTGTTCTCAATCGGGGGCCTTGGCAGACTTTTCTGGAAAAGGGCGAGAGAGTAAATATTGTCTGCTTGGCAAGACGTACGCTCTGCACGTAGAATGACTCTGCTACATCATGAGAAGGTGAACGCAGCCACAGGCGATGCGCACAGAACGAGGGAGGTTCTGTTCCCGTAAAATCGCATTTACAGACACGGCTAAGGGCCACCTTTTGGGGACCTCCACTCTAGATGTTGTTATCCATTAAATGCATATGCATATACTGGGGTATCTGTGACTATCCACGATCGAAACTTACTCTAATAAAATAATTCATAAAGGACGGGAAGGTTGCCTGTGTTGGCTTTAACTAAAATCACCGGTGTTTGAAGACAACGTCTTCCGTTCATGTTTTCCCTGGCTGCCTTTTGGTGGAAATAACCTTAAACGGGCCAGTTACATTACGATGTTTATTCTTTATGTCGAACATATGCATTTTGCAATCATGCCGGTCAGTAATAGTACCGGGTGTTACCGTGTTCATAATTACTCACTGGAGACGAGACTCGAAGACAAGCGACAAATTAAAAAAAAAAAAAAAAAAAGAAAAAAATTGTTATTAGCCAGCAATTGGAATTTGGACTCAGATTTATAGACAAAAACTTTCTGTGACTACTATGAGCATCCTAATAAGGCTACAGACATATATATTTTTTTGTAAAGCAGACGGAACATTTTGTAAGAAAAAAACGATTTGAGATCCTCCTCCTTTCCGTGACAATAATGAAAAGGACGGAAAGAGACGTAATTCGGTTTGTATGTGTGATGTTCATGAACATTCTGAAAATGGACCGTGGAGTGCCGGACTCCAGGACAGACATGGAGGAAATTCAACAGGCTTTCGGTTTCCACTTTGGGGGAAATTAAGTAGATTCGTGAACGCTGGAGGTGCCAATTTGCGTCCCTCGTCTAGGCCAATTCAATTACCTGCTGCTTTCTGTTCAAGAATTAGTTGTTCAGGAAGGCAGATACCTTGGGCTGTGTTCCACCACTTAGCAAGATCCGATACTCAATTCCATGAGCTGAATTTAAGTGTCTCTCCCCCAGCTCGTGAAAAGAAAAAGAAAAAAAAAAACAAGGAAAAAAAACCAAAAATCCAAAAAAAAACAAGCCTCCCAGACCATTTCTGCAATAGTAAAGTGAATTAAGTTATTTGCACACACTGGAGAATCTGACAGTCACTGGACCGGCCCAGGGATTCCTTGCCTCAGAGTCATTCAATCTTGTCACTTGACTTGTCTTTTACTTAAAGGAACAATGTCGCTTAAGGGCAGATGGCAGCAGAGTTTATTGACGGAACAGACTGAAACCAGCATGGTCCCAAACGTCGTCACAGCTACTGAGTAATTCGGCGTCTGCGTAGAACGAGACAAACGAGAGATGCTCTGACGTGCAATGATTCAGGAACTTTTTAAACGAAATCGTCCAAAGAGAGCGTGAATGTTCGAATTTGTCCTGGCACAAGAACCCGGGTCTTATCATTGATAAAGGAGATGACAGATGCATGTTTCTTTTGGTGCCATTTGAAAATTGATGAGGCATAATTTACTGGGTTGAGGCTTAATCAATTTGAAAAATCAATTCATGCAAAGATTATATATATATGTGTGTGTGTGTGTGTGTATATATATGTGTGTATATATGTGTGTGTGTATATGTGTATATATGTGTGTGTGTATATATGTGTATATGTGTGTGTGTGTGTGTGTGTGTGTGTTTATTTATTTATTTATCAAGTTCCTTCTATCTTTGTAGCTTTCTGCAAGAGGTAAAGATGGGTACAATTTAGTCTAAAGAGCAGGTATGGGACCCACGTTTTGCACACGAGATTTTGTTTCCAGATCGTCTTGGCTTGTATCCGTAGCAATTTTTTTAAGGCTGGTGCCGCGATTTGCTTCTAGCTCTCAGACCACAAAGAAGGACGCGGCCGCGTCACCCCGTTGGTTGAGTTATGATTCAGAATCTGGCTTGTGTGACTCGAGGATCTGTGCGCCTTGCACGGCATCACGTGGCTTCTAAGTGGAGAGGAAAATGTATGCGTGTGTTTGCGTGACTGTGCACGTGCAGTGTATGGAGACGGGGCACGCATGCACACATGCACGCACATCTATGCACGCATGAACGGCAAGCATAAGGGACATACTGTCAGCTGGGTGGGCTGTGTTCCTCCGTGCGCTGACTCTCAGGGAGTGGGTGGGAAGGCGCCCATACAGAAAGGGGTCTCCCTAACTTATGAGAAGTGGGGCACCAGGGTTTGTTGGCACCACTGCCTGTGGCAGGCTACAGGCTAACACAGAGCACTGAAGCTTTATGACACGGACCAGTCCGGCTCTAGCCAAAATCTGTCTCATGGTGTCATCAGAGGGGAGTGTAGACAGGGAGAGGGACTTGAGTCCTAAGCCTAAAGCGGAGTGGGCATTCGATAAAGCTGGCAGTGGGAGAAATGATCAAGATCATACCCTTTAATGCATCCTTAAGATCTTTAAAAGCTATCCTTCAGCTCAGGGAAATTTTCCCTTTGGGCAAAAACTACCCCTTAATGATCGGCGTGGGTATAGGAAAATCCATCCCATAAAGTCTAAATCTTAGAATGCACAAATGGAAAAGGGTTAGGCGGCTTTGCATTTGAAAAAGTCTTCTCCGGACCCACGTGGAACGTAAAATGAAGGAAATTCAGGTCTAAATATGTCAAAATATTTCCACGTGGGAAACTCATCGTGGCAATCAAAAGGCTTATGGAAAGCACAAGAGTTTATTTCCGAGAGCAAAGACAGACAAACGAAGGGCTTTTTTCCTCAGCAGAAGGTTTCACCCAAGAAGATAACTCCGCCCTCCATCATCAACCTGCTATATTGGATAAAGCGTGGAGACTCAGGGCTTCGAGCTCGAAAGAGAATTCCAATCTTGTCACCTAAAACTACGAGTTCTTCGTGAGGATGGGAAGATCCCGAAAACCCGCTTCGGCTGCTTCATTCTCCGACGAATGTGACCTTCCGTGATGAATGCGAGACCCTGACACTCGAGTGCCACCAGAAAACCGTGTAATAAAGACAAATGAACCGCAGAAGCCACTGCCTGAAGAAGACACGGCATCTAGCAAGGACCGTGGCCCCCACTGTGGCCAAACAGTGTACATTTTTACTGGGAGGAAGAAGGCAGAGACAGGAGAAATGAACTTTAGGAAGAATGGATTTTCTCTTCCCTGACCCCTTTAATAACTCAACCAATGCTACCGGCAGTCGAAAGGTTGTCTTAACGTGTGACTTAAATGAACGCTCAAGAATCAATCTGAGTCAAAAGTTGGTTGTGAAAATAAATGGGGTCGTAAGTATTTAGGAGGAATGTATCCTGTCGCATACATTTTTGTCCGTTTAAACTGGCAGGAACTTCTGCATTTTTAGTATGTGTTTACGGGCAAGTTCAGACACAATGCAATGTGATGTTTTCGTTACAAAAAAAAAAAAAAGAAAGACACAGAGCCACAGAAGTTATATTTGCAATTATTTGAATGTAATATCTGTGCTCTTATAATAAAGCTACAATATCAATGGTTGGCCAGAAAAAAAGACTTTATCGTTATGCTTCACAGTTAACTTTTCTGATGTCTTCGTTATGTGAGTATTGGGACTGAATCCCCAGATTTTGCATGACTGATTTTCCAGGTTTCGACGGACATATGGACACGTGATTGAATGTATTGATATGTCATCGCTCACATGAGGATATTAGGCTCCCATCTCTGGAGCTCGATTACCTAAAGTGAACCCATCACTTTCCACTTTTTCACCTGGACCCCTTCAACGTAACATGTATATGCTCCAGGCGTGCTCCAGATTCTAGAATGTTCTAAATCTATGCCCGGGGAGGTGAAAGGGACGGGCAGGGACTAAGTCCAACTTGTCGGCCACTTGATGTTCACTTATTTATTATTAAATCCTTAATAGGTACCCTCTAAGCTGAGTCAAGTCAGCAGTTTTCAAAGAAACTCGTCCGATTCCATGCTGGGCCATAAGAAAAGTCCCGTTTTCCCTTGTGTTATGTGTTTTGGAAACTACTTAGAGGTGTGACCAAGTGTCATTTCGACCTTGCAGAACGTTGTAGCAATCTGAGGGCAGTTATAGACCCCTAGAGACCTGGAGGCTTCCAATACTGAGCTAGCTGTGCGATGCGTCTCCACGCCAGAGCTGAGCGGATGCTCTAACAGTTTTTAGTCTTTGGTTAGAAAATGTTGGGACTTGTTCCTGAGTTAGTCAGTTATTCCCTTCTTGTTTTGGAAGACAGAATGATAAGCACAGTAACTGCATGGGAGCCTAATTTCCCTCAGCACCCTTTCTCCTATTGGAGTGTATACGTATCTTATTCAGATCAAAGAGCATCCGTGAGAACCAAGGCAGAAAGTGACCTTATCTGACTCCCGAGACAATTTGTTCCCACTTACGTAAGCAATATTCTTGCCAAAAAGCTTAACCTGAATCTCATCACGACAGGGAAGAATTCGACAAACCCAGAATCAGTCCACGAAACAAAGCAGCATGGAGTCTTCAAAAATGTACATCATTTTTTTTTGGAAGCAAACACACCAAAAAGGCGAAGGGGCAATTCCAGATTCATAGAGGGTAAAATCACATGAGAACCAAATGCCAAGCGCGATGATTATCTGGAGTCTACTTATCAGTAGCTATCTCTCTCTCCAGATTAGATCTACATATATGTGATCTATGGATATCACATACACATGAGATTTTGTGACAACTGGAAATTTTTCGTACGGAATGGTGCCCTAGGTGTTATTGTACCAATTTTAAATGTCTTGCGTGTGATCACTGGATTAGGTTATGCATGACAATGACTTCGCTCTCAGGAGACGCACCCCGAAGTACACATCAGTAAAATGGCTTTACTGGCAAATGATTCGAAGGTTATGACGATGACATCTTTGGTGTATTCATATGTGCACGTGATGTATGCGTATATGCGTATCTTACGTAGGTATGAGAGCCTGCATAAGCAGAAATACAACACAGGACGCAAACGTGGGAAACGGTGAGTATTAACAGTACCTCTCAAGGAAGGACGTACGAGTGTTCGCTGTGTCATCGTCACAAATTTTCTGGTGTTTTTGAAATGTTCCAGAGAGGGGACGAAATGCAGATCAGACCCTCGTGGAGAAACGCGTGACAGTTGAGAAGGCTTCTCGAAGCAGCCATATCTCTCTGCAGCCAAACTCCAGATTTTCATTCCGTTGGTATGGTCTGTATATTTTTATAGAATTGCGATTGTGTTCGGAGGTGGCGATTCTATGTTTGGTCTTCGGTGATGATATGGTTTTCGCCTCTGACTGTGGCGTTCGGTCTGGGAAAGAGCCAGACTTGTTCACGGCCAACCTCTACGGAGACAGCGGGTCATTAAAATGCAAGCAAAACGTCATAGGGAAATATATGTCGATGGGTGCGTTAGCACAACTCATGTAACAAAGCATGTTAAGCTGGTAAAGTTGAACAGAAACAAGGGGGCTTGTCACAGAGATGATAGGTAGGACAAATATTAGCCAACTGGGAAACACTGTCTTCTTTAAAGCCTAGAGATTCTTTTTTTTTTTTAAGCAATACAACTGTTTTCGCTAGGTAATCTTTTTAAAATCATCCATACCAAAGAGAATTCAAAACTCGTGGGGTCATGACAACAGCGGTAACAAATAACCCTTGGATTCAGAGGTTGGGTGCATTCTTTTAAGAGTCGCTTTCAGGGATCCATCAGGCGTTACGGACAGTTCCATTTGTCGGTACGTGTGCACTGATGTTCCCACCGATCACAGCTTCGAGTGAAATCTTGGAAGACACTAAGTGGGACGTTCATGAAGAGAAGTGGGCTGACATTAAATAAGAGCAAATCAGTGATATAAAAATGCCATTCTCGGAGGACAGATTTGGGCAGACGATAGGATGTTAAACAGAATCTTCGTCCGTGGAACCTATTGGGGACGCCGACAGGCTATAATGACTAAGAACTCTGGAGAAAGAACCATCTTCAGGGCGATAATACAATTTTTATGTTCAAGAATGAGCTGCTTTTCCAAGGGTAATTTTTCCCATAATCAGCAATAATACCTCTATCCTGAGTTGCAGGAAACTTATAAATTAACCTCTGTTCTTTACATCGGAAGAGAATTTTTGAAATTCAGCCACATCCTTTCCAACATCTAGTTCCTGGTGTTATTCTCCAAATTATCCTCTCACATAAATACCCGTGGAACAGAAGCAGCGTTTTCCCCTCTGGTCATGGTCTCTCGACCTGACTCCCCAAGTTCTGTGCTTAGGGTCTGGCTGTTCTCAGCCCCCACATCCAGAGGACTCCCTCCCTCCACGGCTGTGATGCCGCCTTCGCTGAGTGACAGCACACGGACCAGCATCGTAAGGGAAGATGACCTGGGACTCTTTGCAGCTTTCAAGTCATACACTTGAAGGCCCTCTGGGTTCTTCTAAGAACTGATCGGGGACCATGGCAGTAAAACTGGGCATACTTTATTCACGTGAGCAGAGAGAAACTTCTAAGGATGTCCATCGATTAGCAAACCGATAAACGATATGGTGTATCCATACAGTGGAATATTATTTGGTCATTAAAAAGGAATGAAGTACTAATACATGCTACGACGTGGATGGACTTTGAGAACCTTATCCTGAAAGAAGTCAGCCAAAAAACCACCGCTTAGTGTTTGCTTCCATGGACATGAAATGTCCAGAACACGCAAATCAACGCAGACACAGAAAGTGGATCAGGAGGTTATCTAGGGTGGGGGTACAGGGCGGAAATCAGGGGAGATGTCTAAGGAGACACAGTTTCTTTTCGGGGCTGATGAAAACTTTCTAAAATTGACTCTAATGATGGCTGCACAGGTTCGTATATATTCCCAAAACCCTTAGATTGCATACTTTGAATGGGTGAATTGCATGATTTGTACATTTTATTCTGATAAAGTTGTTGCTAAACAAACAAACAAACACACAACAAACAAACAATAAAACAAAAAACCAACTGCTGGAAGCAGGCTTTGACACAATGTAAGGGGAACACAAAGTAGGAATCGGTGATTTTGCCCAATCCCTGATTTTTCTTTTCTTCTCTCTCTCTTTTTCTTTCTTTTTTTTTTTTTTTCAGGCAAAGATTTGGTGCGCTAACACCTGTGAGAACTACACCTGCAAGGGTTATAAAAGATGTTTACAGCGTGGCATAATGGCCACCACTCTGTGGGGACTCGGGTAACTCAAGTGCTAACGACCGCCCCAAACAGAGCCGAACATCCCTGTTTATAGTCTGAGACCAGTTCGCACGAGGACGGGGAGCACGGCCACCTTGGGAGAGAGGCTTTTCTCTGACACGTGTCTTTCCTCAGTTTTTACCCGCTGCCAAATGAATCCACGTGCATACGCCCAATCTATAAAATCGCAAACACAGTACATTCTCAACGCATTTATTCTTTTCGTCGAAATTTCCAATGGCTGCTTGCTAAAATCCATCAACAGAAAGCAATATGGGTTGTTTCCTTGTCTTTCGTGAGGAGTGTAAAAAAAGTGTGATTAACGGGTGACAGGTGCGATCGGATTTCAACATTCGCTTTTGCAAATTCGAATCGAATCCTTTTAGGCCCCTGGAAATAGCTTCCTAAAATGAGAGTTCTTGGGAACACGTTGGAGGAACGTACTTCTCACAGGCCCATTCCCCGTCGAACTTGGAGAAACTCGATTTCATTTTCCTTGTCTTTAAAATGAGTCTGCTTCCGGCGGGCTGAACTGACTTTTTAAACTCCAATTCTATGTATATGATATGGTCAAAGGGTACATTTCTGAGAGATAGAATTACACATACATACATACACATGTACATACATACATACACATACATTATGTATATATTATACATATGTGTATATAGTTTTATTTTTATCTCTCAGGAATGTACCTTTTGACCAATAACCATACGATAAAAGAAAATATTATAAAACCCGATTTTTTGCTATCGGTGATTGTACTTTTCTTCATTGCAGCTGTAGAAATGGTACTGACTCACACGAAATTAGGAAGAACCTCCCAGTCGTGCTTACTTGGACCACCGTGAGCTCCCCACCCCACAATCTCTCTCCACACATCGATATACCGCATTTATGTGTAATTTTCCTGCTTGGTCAGAATTTTTCAAAATCCCTGACTCTTGCCTCCTCTTGCACATAACTCGAATGTTTTCCTGCGGGGTTCCTGGCTTCCAGAAATGGTCCCTGATCTCGGGCCTGTGGTCCCCTCTGACGCCAGCTATGGTGGGTCCAGGCCGACTGATGCTCCGAATGTCTCTGTCTCACCCTTCCTCTGCCCCCTTTTCCCAAAGTTCTCCTTTTAAGGGCTCACCGGATTACACTGGGCTCACCCGCGTGATCCAAAATGTCCTATTTTGGGGACACCTGGTTAAACGGCCATCTGGAAGGTCCCAGCGTAACAGGACCTCGATGAGTGCTTGAATAAGCAAAGGAGTCTCAGGGAGAAGGGTCCAAAGATGACCTCGATGCAGCCATGTGCAGGGACTTGCTGAAGCCACGATGAAACCATCAGAAGATGCTGGCAGAAGCCAGCAGCAAAGGGGGAGCGTGTCGGTGATGAGGGCTAACCGACATTGTCCTCGGATGGAGAAGACAGGATGCAGCTCCATGGCTCTGTCTTCTGTGCCAGAGGGGAGAAGGCAGACAGGGCGTCGAGACAGAGGGGGCACCGGTGTCCCCGCCATGCGGCTCTGCCCTCCCCACGTCAGACACGAAGCCTTCCCATGTGTCCTTGGACAGGTTGTTTTATCTCCTGGGATGTTCCTGGGATGTCCGACGGTGTCTTTGAGACCAAGAGTCCCTTTGCAAGGCCAGCTTTGCTGGCCTTCTGCAGGTGGAATTTGCCACCCCCCGTGCGATGTTCCTTGTCAGGGCTACCCACTTCTTTTCCACGTACTCCTGTCTCCCCTACTCTGCTGGAGCTTCTTTCTCTCTGTTTCCCTACAGAGCCTTCAACGGTTCCTGAGAGACGGCAGTCACCAAACCCCTGCTGGCAGAATGGAGTGTTATTATTATAAATTAGATAGCAGGATGGTAATAGATCATGCCGTTGAACGTTGGTTGTGAAGCGCACATAATTGTTACATTGTAGCTTCAGTGGTTTCGTAGGGAACCAAAGTTTACTGTGTTTCTGTCGGGATAAACAATGTCATTGATAATGGCAGCAGAAAGACGCAATTAAATTTAAATAGTGCCAGTGTATCAATGTGCTAGGTTAAACAGGCAGGAGACGCATGCCTGAGAAAGCCACCCGTCCCCCACCGGAGAGGAATGAGAATGAATATTTACTTTGGTCCGTCCAGGTGCAGCTCACTTGCTGTAACCAGCACGATGGCTCACAGTGACCACGCCGAGAACACAGGCTTCTGCCACCGGTGTCTCAGACCACTGAGTGATGAAGAGGTTGAGAGTGCACGGGACGGACCGGAAGGCCGGGTGGGGAAATCGGGGCTGGCAAACTGTCCCTCGACTCAGCTCGGGGTGTTCTGAGCCGCGACCTTGACGGAAGCACAGAAAGGTGCTCACTGCACACAGCCGTTTTCAGTACCTCTGCATCTGCTCTGTGCGTTGGCTTTTGCTCACCCTTCTCTCTGCTTCAAGGAGGAGGAGGGGACATTCGCCGATTTCAGCACTGAAGGGACACGATCCCATTCCTTGCAATGGGTCCTGTACCGAATAGTTCATTGACGAGCTACTTAAAGTGTGAGCACTGGACGTTACCGTGATTGGCGACTGATGAAGATGATGTCAAGAGCTCGCTGATTTCTTCTCCGTCCTGTAAGATATCACCGGACGCCGTGGTGTGAAGCGGCTGTCATTTCTGACCTCACGGTTCTGCAGACGCGAACTGCAAGCCAGTCGACTGCGTTCCCGGCTCTGGGTCTGGAAAGGCAGGACTCAACGCGTGAGCTGGCCTCGCCTCTTATCCGGAGGTTTTGGGCCGCGGTGGGGGGTTGCTACTATTTTTAGTTTGTAAAAAAATCTAACTTTCACCTTATTATTTAGGTTAATGCCATCTGGTAAAGAGATCCATGTGTTCAGTCACTACAGCAGCCCCTGGTACATGTGGGAAAATTTAAGCAAAAACTGGGATTAAATTAAATAAAACTTCAAATTCAACTCCTGGACAGACCAACCACCTTTGAAGAGCTGCACAGCCACGTGTGACGAGTGGCTCAGACGCTGGGCAGCGGACATGTGGACACTGCCATCATCGCCGGAAGTCCCGTGGGCCAGCATCAGTCTAGAGAGTAATATTATGATTGTTTCTTTCATGATGTGATTCCCTTAAGAATACATAACCGGATTACGGGCAGTACAAGCTCGATGTTGACTTCTTACTGCGCCGATATTTATGATGGCTCATTAATATAAAGGAATAATTATCCATTAAGTGCAGGACAAAAGAAAGACCTCCGTGTATATCGAGGGTGTCGACCAGCAAGGAAATCTAATTGCCAGAAGACGAATCTGTCTGCCTCGCGCATTTGCTTCAATGTGCCGACAGACTTCTCGACGGGCAGGGCTGGCTTCCATCTTCCAGGGTGGGTCATGCCCGGTAGACGCTGAAGTTCCTGGTTCCCTGTTGTTTACAGACCTGATCTTTCCTTAAAGTTCAAGTATGAGCTGGGGGACTGTGAAAATCACCTGCTGATACACACACCATCACTGCTTTTGATTGAGAGACAGAAAAAAAAAAACATTCGGTCATACTTTGTTGGTACATCTTAGGGTTTTTCCGTATTTTACGAGGCGGCCCATGAGCTGGGAACTCCCACAGACGTCCTTCGTTTTCATTCATTTTTGGACACCCCTAAATGGTTACATTCAGTTTGCTTCAATTCACATCCCCAAGAGACGTTTCTGAGTAATTTTTAAAGTTGAGCAGCTCTGTGAAACAAAAAAATGTTTTTTCCCTAAGTCCTGGTGGTAATCGACATAGAAATTAGAATTAGTGGACAAGACATAGAAATTAGAATTAGTGGACAAGACAGAGCGGATGGAGCTCAGAGAACGGCCTGGCCGAACTGATCTACGTCATGGTGACAGCCCACGGCCGGGTAGACACCGTGTGCTGGGCGTTCGCTTATGGGCTCTTGGTATTTATGAAGCGCGGTACAGACGCGTCTCACACCCTGTGTGTACAGAACTTCCGATCCAGCCCCGTGGTCCCCTCGGATTGTCGTTCCCGTTTCTTCAAGCACTCCAGCATCGAAGCATCTCACCGCTCCACATCCACAGAAGCCCTGAGACGCAGCCAGCGTCCGGGCAGCCCCGAGGCTACACGCTGAAGCCCGAGCACGTGGACCTTCTGGTCTCAGAGCTTCAGAAGGACCAAGCTGCGAAATGAGAATTCGGGACTGCAAATTGCAACAGGACGGCCTCTCTGTTGCTTTGGTGTTCGGCAGAGCCTTTAACTATTCCAAGCATCTGGTAAAACTGCATATGGAAATTCCTATCCAGCGGGAGAGATGGGTGCGGTGAAAACGGTGTGCATAAAATGCCAGTGCTGTGTGCTCAGAACGTGCCATAATCAATACCGGTCGGTGGACACGGTGCTCACAACACATGGTAATCGATAGTAGGGCTTGGCGACAGTCCCTGGAAAACACCAGATGGCAGATATTTTAAGCCTTGCACCCCCCACCCCCCGCTTTCTGCTGTGACTAGCCCCCCCTGCCACCGTAGTGTGAAATCCACCGTCGACACGACGCGAACAAACAGGCATGGTTGCGTCTGCCTTCCCTGAGGTCCACGTGGAAATTCTGTGATCGTCCTTTCGATTCGAGTCTAAATCCTGAATGCTTTTGGCTCCACAGATAACGCACCATTCGTTGTACATGCCGCACTGGAAAAAAAAAATTATCGCACGGAAACTATGATTATGATTTTTATTACGATCCTCCGAATGATGATAATAATTATCATGATGATGCTTATTGTGCTCTGGATACTTGGCAGATGTGTAATCTTCCTGACGCTGGAACATGGATGCAGTGCGTGTCTCTCGGGCACAAAGGGAAGGAAGGAGATGCTGAGCGGTTCGACCCCCTTCTCTACTAGGGAGAGGTGGCCCGTGGGAGGGGTGAGCGGTTGGCTCAAGAGACGAAACGCTGAAGCCGTTCTATGACTGCTGCTTACTTAATGTCACCTAACACCAAAATGCCTGGTTTCGCTGCAGGCAGAGCAACGCGAATGTTGTAAGTCTCTCATCAAATGGACTTCGTGATCCTTTGCTTATTGCTGCACAAGCTGGGCAATAACCCAGCCATTCTAGGCCTCTGTTTCCCCACCAAGAAAGTAGGAATGAGAGAACATGGGGTACCTCCTCGGGTCGATGTGGACCCGTTAATTCAGGAAGACCGTCGCACGTGGTCAGGGCCCAGAAATACCAGCTATTAGAAGCCAGTCGGATCTGCGTGTCTACGGCTGGTGAGAGGCACGGATCAGAGGTATAGATTTGGATGTTGGCACAGAGAGATGCTGCTTATGGTCGTGCCCCTCTGTGATAGCTCCCCTTGTGAAAAACAGAGAGACCAACCTATGACTGGGAAAAAAGAGCCACCCCAGGCTCGAGCCACGTCATCGCTCCCGTCACAGGATCAAACCTTTGCCCAGTGAGTGCACCGTCCGAGAACACAGTGATGATTCTTTCTCCAGAGCTACCTCATTTATGGCATGTGGACCGCGGTCATCTCCCCTGGTGTATTAGTTTCCTGGGGCTGCTGTGACAGACAACCACAAGGTCAAGGGCTGCGCAGGGTGGGCTCCGTCTGAGGGCTGTGGGGTCGAGTCTGCTCCATGCCCTCTCCCCGCTTGCAGAGGCGTCACGGTCACGCTGACGTTGCTTGGCTGGCAGACGCGTGGCTGATCGTTGTCTGTGTCCGCACGTGCTGTCCTCTCTGTGTCTGCGTGCACATCTCCGTCTCGTTTGTCTCGTGAAGACACCAGTCCATGCGCTAAGGACCCACCCTGGCCCAGTATGATTTCACCCTAATTACACCTCCAAAAGCCCTACTTCCAAAAAAAAGGACGTCTTCACAGGTGACGGAAGTTACATCTTGATCATTTGAGGGACACAACTCAACCCATTACACCTGACAATCGGCCACTGAGAGAATGCTTTAAGAAAACTCGAACGGACACTGTGAGCGCGTACCCTAAACCCATAACCACATACCCGCTTTATCGACAGGCGGGTATTATCAAACCTCAGAGCTAGATGGCCTAGTTCTTGGCAGGTGACCAAAGACTGCGGGCGAGAGTTCGACCTCTGGACAGCAGAGGTCCACGCCGGTACAGAACCAGCCGCCCCACTGCTGGAGGCGGACAGCCTGGGACCGAGGACAAGTCACCTACACCAACAGACCGCTGAGAGCACGGCTCCACAGAGCAGGCAGGGGTGCAGGGGTGCAGGCCCAGGGACCCTGCAACCGCCCTCCACGAGCCTAAGCTCGCAGCCCGTGTCTGCAATGCGTGTGGGGAGCTAGCGTGCCACGCGCGGTGGGTCACATCCAAGCACCGGACTCAGCTGTTGTGAGGGCACTAGAAAGGTCGAGGCAGGACCCCTTTCCCGCTGGGACTGGGGTCCTAGGCACAGAAGCAGAGGGCGATCGGGCAAAGGCAGCGGTCCGCAGGCTGGGAGCGTAAGTGGGGCTGACGTCTGGGCCAGATGACAGGGACCAGAACAGGCAGGAAGGTCCGAAATGGTGACAAAGCTGAGTCAAGATGACAATGAGGCTTTGACATCCTTCCGCTTAGAGCAGAGACTGAGGGACGAGGCAATGGGGAGAAGTAAATGTGTTTGAAGGTGCAAATTCAAGGTCAGCCCAATGGCTGCGCTGGGCTGTTGAAGAGATTGGGGACAGACGAGTCTTCGCTGGATCATCAAACATCCCTGGAAAAGGTTTTATTGGGGGGCAAGGGAGTCAGAAGACCAGGCCCTATTACTGGCCTTGAGCCTTTAAGCACCAGAATCCCAACATCCCCACCTGTACCTCAGCACCGGACGATGCGACACGGAATCCGTTCTTGGAAGCGGTGCCCCGAAAATGAACAGCAACTCGTGTTTTAAACATCGCTGGCTCCGGCGAGCCTCGGGTCCTGTGATATGGGCATTGTGCTGCAGGCTGAGTTCATTTGGTAATTTGTATCGAGCCTCCGAACCCCACCTGCTTCTCTGTGTGAGCACCGGTGTGGAAGGGCAGACCAGGAGGAGAGTGAGCCACGTCTTGCTCGGAAGCCGATGGACAACTTCCGGGTGGCGGTCCTCACCCAATCTTCTCATGTCTCGGTATTTCTGACGCATCGTTGAGACATCTTTCAGGAAATTTATCACTACGAGGAGTGTAAAATTCAATATCGAATCTGCCTTTAAACTCCTCAGATCACATTGTCGATGCACGTGGCTCACTGTGGTATAGAAATCTCTTTTCAACGTGGTTGTAGAAACTTCTGGATGGTCCAAGTCATTTCTGAGTCCCTGTCAGTGATGAGAATGTGGATATTTATCCCAAGTTTTATTCTTTCTGGTAAGAATTAGGCGTGGCACTATGCTATATAATCAGGATATACAGATCAATGTCAGCCAATCCTTACCCTCTAGAAGGGGACACACATAAACAAGGATTTATACAGCATTGTAGACCACAGATCTGCAAACCATGGCCCGCAGGCTGCAGTCAGCCTGCTGCCTTTTTTGTATGGCCTGTGCGGTACTTTTAAAAAATATTTTGAGTAGTTGGAAAAGGTCAAAAGAAGAGCAGTATTTTATGACATGTGAAAATGGTTTGGAACTCCTTCTGCATATTCCTACAGCCATCATTGTTGGTATTTATTCAAATGAGCTGAAAATTTATGTCCACATCAAAACCTGCACACAGATGCTTGTAACAGCTTTGTTCATAATCGCAAAAACTTGGAAGCCACCAAGACGCCTCTCAGTGTGTGATGGATAAACTGTACCCCATCTAGACAAGGAAAGATTATTCACCGCTGAGAAGAAATGAGCTCTCAGGTCACAAAGAGACACGTAGGAGCCTGAAATGCACATGACTAAGTGAGAGAAGCCAACAGGAAAAGGCTCCACACTGTACGGTTCCAACTAGGACATTCTGGAGACGGGAAAATGCCAGCGGTCACCAGGGCTGGGGGTGGTGGTGAGTGGGTGGAGCGCAGAGGGTGTTTAGGGCAGTGTCACTACTCTGTGGGACACCGTAATGGTGGATACGTGTCACTATTCATGTGTCCAAACTCATAGAATCGACAACACCAACAGTGAGCCCTGATGTATACAATAGACCTTATGTGACGATGACGTGTCAACGTAGGTTCATCCATTGTAACCAACGTCCCATCTGGCGGGGAATGTTGATAATGAGGGGGGCTGTGCATATATCAGGGACAGGGGTCCATGAGAAATCTATGCCCCGCCCATTAAATTTTACTGTAAACCTAAGATGGCTCTAAAAAGCACTCTTTTAAAAACTATACGAAGTTCAAATATCAGTGCCTGTTAAGTAAAGTTTAATTGGAATACAGTCACGGTGACATCTTTCGACATGGTGACTGCTTTTATGCCAGTGGCAGAGGTGAGTGTCTGGGACCAAGACCACATGACCTGCAAACTGAACATCTGTGCCAGCTGGGCCTTTGTAGGCAGCGTGGGAGGCTTGCTCTACACCCCGCTACAACGATGAAGAGTCATGGTCCATGTCTAAGGCGGGATTAATCGCCTCTTCTTCCCGAAGATATCGGCAGAGATGTTTCAGCTGGGTCTTGAACAATGGGATGGCACTGAGGTTTTGAGGCCATGTCTCTCGTCTTCCCACGTCTGCCTGGCATTCTGCGGCATTTGTTGGGACTGACACGTCCCCTTGGGGGCACCAGAAGCTGCTATCACAGAAAATCGATGTGGGACAATCGTTTCTCACATTAGGATCGGAAAGAGAACCTCACCCCCCGCGGGCTGAGTGGTTTGACATTTTAATTTTTCTGGTGTTTCAATTACCAAGTCTAGTTTGGACTTTCCATCATCGTGCTACGTGGAAGCTGCAGACACTTAGTCTCTCAAGGGAAGGGGCAGAGCCGGGAGACATTGATCGACATCATATTCCTCGGCGAAGGAGGACGTTTCAGTCTTCGGATTCCTCAATGTGTCGACCCGCTGAGCCGAAAGTCCACTCCTCAGAGTGTTCCCCCCCAGCGTATGCCCATCTGTCTTGTGTCATGGCTGTTTTGGTCATGATATCGGGAGGCAGAAGGAAAACAGTGACCGTATTGCTTTTTTCAGTCAAGACTGGGTCCCCAAGCCTGGTGGCAGCTCACGCACATTATGCCGTACTCACGGCTCACCGCCAGGCAGGGGCAGCTCTGCGACAGACACCGCTCACCATTTCTCTGAACCTCCTTCAACTGTGGGATCAGCCCCTTTGAAAAAAGGACCCCTGCTTATCCTGCATCCAAACCAAAGTTCAGTGACTTCCGTTGTGTTTTGGGTCACCATCCTGCAAAGATAATAGGGCGGGTGTCTCTATGTCGACTCATGTGCATAAGTACAAGTCTCTGTCCCCAATGATAAAGCTGCCTATTAAGGGCTGAAAAAAAAAAAAAAAAGTTCTGCATGCCACGTGGTACCGAAAATGTTTAAAGGAGGTCGAAACACACACCTGTGGCCCCTCCAAAGTGAGAAGTCAGTGTGCCAAGATGCTGGGCACGGCAGCCCTACTTATCCACAAAGCGTGACCGAGACCTACAACCCAAGTACAGAGAAACACAGCGAGCTTCTTAGAAAGAACACATTGAACACAAACAACGGATTCACGGATTCTCCACGCTGCTGCTCACGATGGCTCAGGGTCGTTTGATTCTGCAGGGGGAGTTACTTACGGGCGCCAGCTAATCAGGGCCCGAGGGCCGAGCCCTCGCTACCTTTCTCGTGCATGTGCTCAGAGGTGGCCAAGTTTCTTTCTGGATGACAAATGGGACCGTGCCAAGGAGCATAAAACATACAGGTTTGAAATGTGCTTTGCCGTGCTAGCTGTTTGGGGGGAGAGCCGCAGGGAGCGAGGCTGAGTTCTCCCAACGTCCTCGTCTTGGGGTGCAGATGCTCACAGGACACTGTGGTCGGGGGGTGAGGCATTGCTTTCTGAGACTCCAAAGAAAGGGAAGAGACTGTAATCTGACGTTCATAGAGGACGGCCACTGGCTACTAAGAAAAATGATTTAGTAATGGAAGTCAACTTGGCCCAGGTGAATGAATATAGTATGGGCTGCCGTGGGCACATTACGGAGCCTGGGGTGGTGCTGGGTCCAGCACAGAGATCTCTCCAAAGCACAGGTTTCT
Organism: Pteropus vampyrus; assembly: GCF_000151845.1. NCBI lineage: Eukaryota > Metazoa > Chordata > Mammalia > Chiroptera > Pteropodidae > Pteropus > Pteropus vampyrus. Next base: position 120,975 of record NW_011889397.1, read on the forward strand.
CTCACAAACACAGTGTCTGCAGGTGTCACTGCAGGTGCTGGAGGCAGAGGCACAGAACATCACTGAAGCGAACGCTTTCTATTAAAAAAAAAAAAAGATAGATTCTGGGTCCTGCCAAGTCCCCTCGTCCGCATTATAGAGCGAAGGTGAAATTTATGTTTTCATTAAGTAATTGCTCTCCCAAACGGGAGGGCATCGTTATCTACACATTACAAAAGCTCTGTCTTTTATCGCCTTTCCTGACTAGGCAGAGATCAGACTTTTGATTTTGGAGGTTCATGTTATTTTTGGAATGCCAAAGGCAAAACGTGGGGAAATGAGCATCGTAAAACAGCAGCCCTCCCCCGCCCCGGGGGGAGTCTTTCTGCCACAGGGGAATGGACCAAGTAGGGTGTCGGGAGCACCACGTGAGCCACCGTCTGACTTCCCATTGTTGTGTGTGGGCCTCGGTCCCCACCGTGTCCCCGAAGGTCCTGTTAGCAGCACCCACTGTTTTTTTCACTCAGCAGGCTCACGAACCGTTTACCCAGAGTTAGCGGGTAAGGCGATCCTATCTCCAACCCGATGAGGATGAACGGACTCAGGAAACAGACTAGGTAACTTCTCGTTAAGGGCCGGCATCCCTTTGAAAAAGACCACACCGTGTCTCCAATTTCGTATGCCAAATAGGTCTCTGAATGAGCCCAAGCCATTTAGCTCTTTTCTCAAAGTGACAGGGAATGCTTCTATAAATAATTCCATTTCTTGGGGGAGAAAAGAATCTTAAATCACGTAAACAAGTGTGTCCGGCGTGTTCCTCGAAGTCCGTTGGAATGTCTGATTTCCAAGTACGTTCTTGTTTTGTTGGAACGAGGAGGCTTGGAGATTTAAGTAATTTATTCGGCCGGTTTTAGCATTGTTCACTCGCGACGCTGAAAATCAATTTTTTATCCTCTCTGTAAGCTGGACTAACGTTTTCCTGCCAATACCCAATGTTTTCCAACAAGCTTTTTACAATGAAATAATCACGCCTATAAATCCTGTTCTCAGAGATGGCACTGTGATTTGGCATCCTGTTCAGTCGAAGATTTGTGGGCCTTCTCCATTAGAGATGAGTTATTTCTAATAGAATCCAGGCCCTTCATCAATTGCCATTAAACTGGAGTGAAATGCACTGTGCTGGGTGTCCAAATTTTACATGGAAAAATAAACATCGTCAGTTGTCCGTTAGAGTCCGTCTCTGAATCAGCCGGCAGAGCCGCCAGTTCCAGGGTCAACATGACAGACGGGAAGGGTTTTCATGAACGGCGCCTTGGGGATGCGTTAGTCTGAATGTCACAGGCAGGGAATGGGGACACGGCGAGAAGAGACACTTCCGAAGGCGCCCGTGGGCGGAAGGCAATGCGTCACGTCCGCACTGGACATTCCAGATGCTTCGTTTGCTGGCAAGGAAATGCCTCTCGAGCTACATCGAAATGGAGGCTGCATGAATATTTAAACTGACGGCTCCGACTCAGGGAACATTTCCTTTACAGAACGAACAACGGAAAAGGATTTCGCCCGGCTTTCTGCGCAGGGTCCCAGCGCTGTAAACCTGTTCTTCGGAAACGCTGATGTCCCCACATCCACGACGGGAAGCAATAGGCTGGGAATAAGTAGCCTAACGGTGGAAGTCACAGCACCGCCTCAAAAAGGGGACTAGCTAGACCCCCACATGGGTACGGCTTTCACCTACGGCTGAAACGAGTTTACTGTCGTGACGGCCATCATCCTTCGCTTCTTCTGGAAGCTTCCGTGGTGAGTCAGGGAGTGAGGACAGGTGGATGGGAAGGCTGGGGACATGACCGCACAGCGCTGGAGGCTTAACAAACGCTGTCCACTCGAGCGGCACGAAATGAATCAAGCGACACGAGATTAAATCGAGTGCAAGAGACAAGGGTCCGATGGAGAGACGCGGTAAACGCTGCCGTTTCGCCGCAAAATTCCTTAGAAGCACAAAGAGTATCCTGTAAAATGACGGTAAAACTAGAGGAAACAGACAGGCATGAACGTAGCCGTGTGTCATCGTGGTCAAGCGCCGCGTGCCGTACGCAAGGGGGCTGCGCTCGTGTGTGGCTGGCTGCGACGTCGCTGGGCTAGAGGTCTGTTCTGGCTCCGTTATCATCTCACGGGACGGCCTTCCTACACGTGGTCTGTCGTTGACCCGAACGTCGTCAGGGGAGCAGGGCTGAACGGAGGACACCACACCGCGGCGGCACACACTACACGTGCTTCCAACGACCCGGGGGCCGCCGAGAATGCGTTTCGCGATGCATCTTCCTGGGGACAAACGTTGATCGCTCCTCCCGGGCCGCCCAGCGGGTCTGCGGCTCGTATGAGCTGGTGTCTCTTCTAGCTCGGAGCATCTGCGTTCAAACTGGGGGACACTGGCTAGCTTTGCAACGGCGGCTTAGTTCGGACCTTGAATCTTAACGACGTCTGCGGCACGGCGGAAGGTATCGCCCGCGCCGTACGAATGGCTTCTTTTACGAAACCGTTTCCTACAGGGGACGAGTGGAGGGCCGTCCGCGATCGCGGATGCCACGGCATCTCTCACTCCCAAAGCACGTAAAAAGGGCCCTCGCCGGCTTACATGTCCGCTGAGCAAGAAGCGCGCCCATGTCCGCAGACGGCGCTCACTCAGCATTTCCCAGCCGACAGACACGCACGCAGCGTATCCCGACCCGGAGCTGTGACGGGTGATGACGGTGACTTCTGGGCTGGGGCGGGCCCCTCGCAAATGAATGAGACGCTCTGCAAAGGCATTTGTCACGCAAGCTGGAGAGGCCGCGTGGCTTTGTGACGATCAGTGCGTGCTGTTTCGTGCAGAGTGCTGGGTCTGCGGGATAAGGGGGCGCTCCTGCTTACGCTGACCTCGTAGTGCGACGAGAAAGACAGGGAATTCGATGAGGATGATGGCGTCACCCAGTGCCGTGAGCAAGGAGAGCTGCCCGTCCGTCGGCTGAACACATGAGGCTCGAGGCGCAGGCATTTTGATCGGGTGAAAAATCTGCACGAAAGAACGTGGAGATGGAGCTCCCGGCCTGTGGCACCCACGTCCGCCTGGGATCTGGCTCTGTGTGACCGTCGCTTCCAGGCAGCGTGACATTTTAAGCGTCAGGCGTGCAGCACGTGTCCCCTGTCCTCGTCCAATGACACCGCACTGCACAGGCGAGCCGCACGCCGTGGTCCGTCGGCCCCTGCTCTGCCACCGCATGCTGTCGGCACACGTCACTCAACAACCTCATGTCGGTCAGAAAAAAATATATATCTGTCCCAACCCAGCCCAGGTGCCTCTCAGTCCCCGGGGCCCTGCCGCTCTGGTACGATTCTGGGCTTTGTCATCTGGGACTGTCACGAGTGGCTGTGCAGAGTGACCTTCCCTCCGACTGGCAGGATGGGAGCGAGTCCTGGGGGAGCCCCTCGCGTTGGACTTCGTCAGAGCAGCCCCTTCTACAGTCACTTCCGCGAAGCCGAAGTTGGTCCCCATACTCCTCACGTGCTCATGTGCCCCGGAGCCTCGCGCAGACACGTTTCTCTCACCGGAGACGCTTCTTGTCCTTCTAACTCTCCGACTCCTGAGACGCGCGGCTCGAGAAGGTCACGTCTGTGTGGCCGCGGAAGACCCGGCCGCAGCCACGAACGTCCAAATGAGAGGAACGAATTCAAATCCGTGCACAACCAATCACGCTGCAGGACGGAGAAGGACAGCGAGGTGATTCTGGGGAGGAGGAGACACTTGCAATGAGTGAACCACGACGTTCAGGTCTGTGTTCTTCCAAATTGTAGCC